>NW_027262594.1:0-26689 GCF_902827115.2 Pseudochaenichthys georgianus | reverse complement strand
TGACGTGAAGTCATGTGACCGTGCTGTAGTTCCTTTATAGCCCAACATTAGCCACCTTTAGCTTAGCGGTGGTGACGTGAAGTCATGTGACCGTGCTGTAGTTCCTTTATAGCCCAACATTAGCCACCTTTAGCTTAGCGGTGGTGACGTGAAGTCATGTGACCGTGCTGTAGTTCCTTTATAGCCCAAAATAACCACCTTTAGCTTAGCGGTGGTGACGTGAAGTCATGTGACCGTGCTGTAGTTCCTTTATAGCCCAACATTAGCCACCTTTAGCTTAGCGGTGGTGACGTGAAGTCATGTGACCGTGCTGTAGTTCCTTTATAGCTCAACATTAGCCTCCTTTAGCTTAGCGGTGGTGACGTGAAGTCATGTGACCGTGCTGTAGTTCCTTTATAGCCCAACATTAGCCTCCTTTAGCTTAGCGGTGGTGACGTGAAGTCATGTGACCGTGTTGTAGTTCCTTTATAGCCCAACATTAGCCGCCTTTAGTTTAGCGGTGGTGACGTGAAGTCATGTGACCGTGCTGTAGTTCCTTTATAGCCCAACATTAGCCTCCTTTAGCTTAGCGGTGGTGACGTGAAGTCATGTGACCGTGCTGTAGTTCCTTTATAGCCCAACATAGCCTCCTTTAGCTTAGCGGTGGTGACGTGAAGTCATGTGACCGTGTTGTAGTTCCTTTATAGCCCAACATTAGCCGCCTTTAGTTTAGCGGTGGTGACGTGAAGTCATGTGACCGTGCTGTAGTTCCTTTATAGCCCAACATTAGCCACCTTTAGCTTAGCGGTGGTGAAGTCATGTGACCGTGCTGTAGTTCCTTTATAGCCCAACATTAGCCTCCTTTAGCTTAGCGGTGGTGACGTGAAGTCATGTGACCGTGCTGTAGTTCCTCTATAGCCCAACATTAGCCTCCTTTAGCTTAGCGGTGGTGACGTGAAGTCATGTGATCGTGCTGTAGTTCCTTTATAGCCCAACATTAGCCACCTTTAGCTTAGCGGGGGTGACCTGAAGTCATGTGACCGTGCTGTAGTTCCTTTATAGCCCAACATTAGCCTCCCTTAGCTTAGCGGTGGTGAAGTCATGTGACCGTGCTGTAGTTCCTTTATAGCCCAACATTAGCCTCCTTTAGCTTAGCGGGGGTGACGTGAAGTCATGTGACCGTGCTGTAGTTCCTTTATAGCCCAACATTAGCCACCTTTAGCTTAGCGGTGGTGAAGTCATGTGACCGTGCTGTAGTTCCTTTATAGCCCAACATTAGCCTCCTTTAGCTTAGCGGTGGTGACGTGAAGTCATGTGACCGTGCTGTAGTTCCTCTATAGCCCAACATTAGCCTCCTTTAGCTTAGCGGTGGTGACGTGAAGTCATGTGATCGTGCTGTAGTTCCTTTATAGCCCAACATTAGCCACCTTTAGCTTAGCGGGGGTGACCTGAAGTCATGTGACCGTGCTGTAGTTCCTTTATAGCCCAACATTAGCCTCCTTTAGCTTAGCGGGGGTGACCTGAAGTCATGTGACCGTGCTGTAGTTCCTTTATAGCCCAACATCAGCCACCTTTAGCTTAGCGGTGGTGAAGTCATGTGACCGTGCTGTAGTTCCTTTATAGCCCAACATTAGCCTCCATTAGCTTAGCGGTGGTGACGTGAAGTCATGTGACCGTGCTGTAGTTCCTTTATAGCCCAACATTAGCCTCCTTTAGCTTAGCGGTGGTGACGTGAAGTCATGTGACCATGCTGTAGTTCCTTTATAGCCCAACATTAGCCTCCTTTAGCTTAGCGGTGGTGACGTGAAGTCATGTGACCATGCTGTAGTTCCTTTATAGCCCAACATTAGCCGCCTTTAGCTTAGCGGTGGTGACGTGAAGTCATGTGACCGTGCTGTAGTTCCTTTATAGCCCAACATTAGCCTCCTTTAGCTTAGCGGGTGACGTGAAGTCATGTGACCGTGCTGTAGTTCCTTTATAGCCCAACATTAGCCTCCTTTAGCTTAGCGGTGGTGACGTGAAGTCATGTGACCGTGCTGTAGTTCCTTTATAGCCCAACATTAGCCTCCTTTAGCTTAGCGGTGGTGACGTGAAGTCATGTGACCGTGCTGTAGTTCCTTTATAGCCCAACATTAGCCATCCTTTAGCTTAGCGGTGGTGACGTGAAGTCATGTGACCGTGCTGTAGTTCCTTTATAGCCCAACATTAGCCTCCTTTAGCTTAGCGGTGGTGACGTGAAGTCATGTGATCGTGCTGTAGTTCCTTTATAGCCCAACATTAGCCACCTTTAGCTCAGCGGTGGTGACGTGAAGTCATGTGACCGTGCTGTAGTTCCTTTATAGCCCAACATTAGCCTCCTTTAGCTTAGCGGTGGTGAAGTCATGTGACCGTGCTGTAGTTCCTTTATAGCCCAACATTAGCCTCCTTTAGCTTAGCGGTGGTGACGTGAAGTCATGTGACCGTGCTGTAGTTCCTTTATAGCCCAACATCAGCCACCTTTAGCTTAGCGGTGGTGAAGTCATGTGACCGTGCTGTAGTTCCTTTATAGCCCAACATTAGCCTCCTTTAGCTTAGCGGTGGTGACGTGAAGTCATGTGACCGTGCTGTAGTTCCTTTATAGCCCAACATTAGCCTCCTTTAGCTTAGCGGTGGTCACGTGAAGTCATGTGACCGTGCTGTAGTTCCTTTATAGCCCAACATTAGCCTCCTTTAGCTTAGCGGTGGTGACGTGAAGTCATGTGACCGTGCTGTAGTTCCTTTATAGCCCGACAATAGCCTCTTTAGCTTAGCGGTGGTGACGTGAAGTCATGTGACCGTGTTGTAGTTCCTTTATAGCCCAACATTAGCCACCTTTAGCTTAGCGGTGGTGACGTGAAGTTATGTGACCGTGCTGTAGTTCCTTTATAGCCCAACATCAGCCACCTTTAGCTTAGCGGTGGTGAAGTCATGTGACCATGCTGTAGGTCCTTTATAGCCCAACTTTAGCCACCTTTAGCTTATCGGTGGTGAAGTCATGTGACCGTGCTGTAGTTCCTTTATAGCCCAACATTAGCCTCCTTTATCTTAGCGGTGGTGACGTGAAGTCATGTGACCGTGCTGTAGTTCCTTTATAGCCCAACATTAGCCACCTTTAGCTTAGCGGTGGTGACGTGAAGTCATGTGACCGTGCTGTAGTTCCTTTATAGCCCAACATTAGCCTCCTTTAGCTTAGCGGTGGTGACGTGAAGTCATGTGACCGTGCTGTAGTTCCTTTATAGCCCAACATTAGCCGCCTTTAGCTTAGCGGTGGTGACGTGAAGTCATGTGACCGTGCTTGTAGTTCCTTTATAGCCCAACATTAGCCTCCTTTAGCTTAGCGGTGGTGACGTGAAGTCATGTGACCGTGCTGTAGTTCCTTTATAGCCCAACATTAGCCTCCTTTAGCTTAGCGGTGGTGACGTGAAGTCATGTGACCGTGCTGTAGTTCCTTTATAGCCCAACATTAGCCACCTTTAGCTAGCGGTGGTGACGTGAAGTCATGTGACCGTGCTGTAGTTCCTTTATAGCCCAACATTAGCCTCCTTTAGCTTAGCGGTGGTGACGTGAAGTCATGTGACCGTGCTGTAGTTCCTTTATAGCCCAACATTAGCCACCTTTAGCTTAGCGGTGGTGACGTGAAGTCATGTGACCGTGCTGTAGTTCCTTTATAGCCCAACATTAGCCTCCTTTAGCTTAGCGGTGGTGACGTGAAGTCATGTGACCGTGCTGTAGTTCCTTTATAGCCCAACATTAGCCACCTTTAGCTTAGCGGTGGTGACGTGAAGTCATGTGACCGTGCTGTAGTTCCTTTATAGCCCAACATTAGCCTCCTTTAGCTTAGCGGTGGTGACGTGAAGTCATGTGACCGTGCTGTAGTTCCTTTATAGCCCAACATTAGCCGCCTTTAGCTTAGCGGTGGTGACGTGAAGTCATGTGACCGTGCTGTAGTTCCTTTATAGCCCAACATTAGCCACCTTTAGCTTAGCGGTGGTGACGTGAAGTCATGTGACCGTGCTGTAGTTCCTTTATAGCCCAACATTAGCCGCCTTTAGCTTAGCGGTGGTGACGTGAAGTCATGTGACCGTGCTGTAGTTCCTTTATAGCCCAACATTAGCCACCTTTAGCTTAGCGGTGGTGACGTGAAGTCATGTGACCGTGCTGTAGTTCCTTTATAGCCCAACATTAGCCTCCTTTAGCTTAGCGGTGGTGACGTGAAGTCATGTGACCGTGCTGTAGTTCCTTTATAGCCCAACATTAGCCTCCTTTAGCTTAGCGGTGGTGACGTGAAGTCATGTGACCGTGCTGTAGTTCCTTTATAGCCCAACATTAGCCGCCTTTAGCTTAGCTGTGGTGACGTGAAGTCATGTGACCGTGTTGTAGTTCCTTTATAGCCCAACATTAGCCTCCTTTAGCTTAGCGGTGGTGACGTGAAGTCATGTGACCGTGTTGTAGTTCCTTTATAGCCCAACATTAGCCTCCTTTAGCTTAGCGGTGGTGACGTGAAGTCATGTGACCGTGCTGTAGTTCCTTTATAGCCCAACATTAGCCGCCTTTAGCTTAGCTGTGGTGACGTGAAGTCATGTGACCGTGCTGTAGTTCCTTTATAGCCCAACATTAGCCTCCTTTAGCTTAGCTGTGGTGACGTGAAGTCATGTGACCGTGCTGTAGTTCCTTTATAGCCCAACATTAGCCACCTTTAGCTTAGCGGTGGTGACGTGAAGTCATGTGACCGTGTTGTAGTTCCTTTATAGCCCAACATTAGCCACCTTTAGCTTAGCGGTGGTGACGTGAAGTAATGTGACCGTGCTGTAGTTCCTTTATAGCCCAACTTTAGCCACCTTTAGCTTAGCGGTGGTGAAGTCATGTGACCGTGCTGTAGTTCCTTTATAGCCCAACTTTAGCCACCTTTAGCTTAGCGGTGGTGAAGTCATGTGACCGTGCTGTAGTTCCTTTATAGGAATATATATCATTTTTTAATACATTATTTTATAATTTCTTATAATTCTGCAGGAGGTGAAAACTGACCCTCCGTCTGACCCCGCCCCCGTCAGCAACAACCAATCAGAGCCAAGCATCGGAGAAACCGAGACCGACAAGAAGATCAAGAACTTAAAAAAGGTGAAGAAGAGATGAAGTTTATATCTATCAACATCGAGTGTGTTCTGAGCTGTGATTGGTTGCTGTTTTCTGAGCTGTGATTGGCCGCTGTGTTCTGAGCTGTGATTGGTCGTTACAGAAGCTGAAAGCGATCGAGGAGCTGAAGGAGCAGCAAACGTCTGGGAAAGTTCTCCAGAAGAACCAGGTGAGCCTCACTCTTTTAAATAAAACATGTTATTAATGTTTATATATATGAATGTTCCCATGATACCGTAAGATGTCTGAACCAGACATGTCCAATAAACTAAAGTAGTAACTGTGTGTATGACTTTACAGATGTTTAATAATATGTGAATCTGATGGTTTGTTTGTTTCGTTCAGCTGGAGAAGCTTCAGAAGGAGGATCAGCTGCTGCAGGAGCTGAAGGAGCTGCAGATCAGCCTGTAGACACACACTCACTCACTCACTCACTCACTCACTCACTCACTCACTCACTCACTCACTCACTCACACACACACTCACTCACTCACTCACTCACACACACACACACCAAAGAGAAAGTGTGTAAGAGACATTTTTGGGAGGACGGGTGAGGGGGCGGCTTTTGTTCACAGGTGTGTGTCCCTCACCACACACACAGACACACACACCGTTTCCTGCTTCCTGTTTTCATCCAGCTGTTTATCGCTGAGGGATTGGACTCATTCTTCTTCTGTGTTTGGAGGCTGCTGCAAGGCATTCTGGGAAATGTAGTTGTGTGTGTTAATGAAATAAAAGATTTTACACTGCAGAGTAAAAAAAACCTCAGACCGAAAACGGATTATTTCCCAACATGTTGAAAAGTTCCTTTAACATGCTGTGTGTGTGTGTGTGTGTGTGTGTGTGTGTGTGTGTGTGTGTGTGTGTGTGTGTGTGTGTGTGTGTGTGTGTGTGTGTGTGTGTGTGTGTGTGTGTGTGTGTGTGTGTGTGTGTGTGTGTGTGTGTGTGTGTGTGTGTGTGTGTGTGTGTGTGTGTGTGTGTGTGACAGAAAAGCCCTGTTGCTATGCAACTTCTGTACAGATGCTGAAGCCGTTGTTCCTTTCAGAATAAAAGCCTGAATCCAGTTGTTCCTGTGTTGACCTGTTCTCACTGTGGGTTCACCGTGCTTTAGACATGAAGGCAGGGTTCGAGTTATGTGGGAGCCAATGGGAGCTGAGCTGCCATGAGGAGGGGTCTGAGCTGCCATGAGGAGGGGTCTGAGCTGCCATGAGGAGGGGTCTGAGCTGCCATGAGGAGGGGTCTGAGCTGCCATGAGGAGGGGTCTGAGCTGCCATGAGGAGGGGTCTGAGCTGCCATGAGGAGGGGTCTGAGCTGCCATGAGGAGGGGTCTGAGCTGCCATGGACGCAGTGAAATCATACATCTGTGGGGGTCGCTAAAACATTACTAGCAACCATCATTTAAATAATGCATGTGTCAATGTAATGGGTTACAGTTTATAACCCTGCATAAAGTGACATGACGTCTTAATGAATAAATATTACATTTAATGATCAGTTTATCTTCACTTTACTACATCATTTTAGTATTCATCTTAAAAAACAGCACTTTAGTTACAAATCATAATGTTTATAGATCAATTAGAGATGATCAGCTGTTGATTGAGATGCAGTCAAATGTAAAAAAATATAGATACAGTTGTGAATTATTAACTCCGCCCCTCTGAGAGGAGCCGGTGAATATATATCTAACCCCGCCCCGCTGAGAGGAGTCGGTGAGCCGATCTAGCCCCGCTGAGAGGAGCCGGGCGGTGAGCAGATCTACAGCTGAAGCCTCGCGCTTTCTTTAACTCTCAGCTCATGTTGTTTGTTTGTTTATCACATTGTTTACTGTAGTTCAAACCGTTAGAGAACTACAACCGAGAGGCTTCATAACGCGGAGCAGCGCGTGAAAGGGAACACGTGCTCCCTGCGGGTAAGCTAACAGCTACAGCTAATAAACAACTGTAGATTCAGAAAGTACCCGGATCAGCCTACTGAGCATGCGCAGTGGAGTTCCGCTCTGTCAGAGTAATTTAATTTAAATATCCTGTCTTTTTATATTTAAATATGAATACCATTGTTCTGAAGTACTTGCCATACTGATGCTCTGTATCACCAAGTCCACTGAGACTCATTCAACATCTGTGATATTGGGCTAGATAAATAAACAAGACCCCCAAGCCAGTGCTTGTATTTACCTGCACATCTCAAACCATCCGCGTGCACTGTTTGATCAGCTCCGTGTCCTTTCTATATGCATTGTGCTCTGTTGGAGGAGCCTCCATGTCTGCTCTGTAGATGCTACATGGTGAGAGACCCTGGAGTTACTGCTGATTAACCCAACTTGCTGTAACTGTGTACATGTCCCGTCCTCTGCAGGTGGGCTCCTCCAGGTGGGCTCCTCCAGGTGGGCTCCTCCAGGTGAGCTCCTCCAGGTGGGCTCCTCCAGGTGAGCTGGAGACTGCTGGACATCTCCGGCACTCTGGGGTCTCAACCTCTCCGGACCAGGACTCCATGACGGACCATAAAGCCTCCGTACCTGCACAGACTGAGGGGATGGAGCAGGGCCCCCCTCAGGTGCTGGGGGTCAGTGACTCCGCCCCCCCTCAGGTGCTGGGGGTCAGTGACTCCGCCCCCCCTCAGGTGCTGGGGGTCAGCAGGTGTGACTCCGCCCCCCTGCTGTGGAGAGATCAGGACCTGAGGGCAGTGAGGGGGCGGGGCCTGGTGGGGGCGCTGTTAGGAGCCCTGCCTCGGACCCCCCGACAGAACGGGAGGCTGGGGAGACCCCTGCTGCTGCTGCCAGAGGAGGAGCGGCTGCTAGCAGAGCTACACGCTACGGCTAATGCTAACCAGGTGAGTGTACCTGTACACCACACACACCTGGTTAGCAGCAGGTCAACTCACCTGGTTACCTGCTGCTAACCAGGTGTGTGTTGTGTGCACCCAGGGTGGAGGGGGGGTGCAGCTCAGTCTGCAGGTGAAGCAGCACCTGGAGGAGCAGGAGAGGAGCTTGGAGGAGCAGAGAGTCCTCGCTCTGCAGGACAGGAAGTCAGCGCTGCTGCACGCCATGACATCATCACACACAGGTTAGAGCAGTGACATCATCACATCCTGGTCCTGCTCCTGGAGTGGAGTGCACCGGCTGGGCGTAATAAAGTAGTTCTTAACGTCGGGCTGAGGTACGTCTGACTTAGTGGTTCGAGTGCACCAAGCCTGACTGGTCACTCCTCCCCCGCAGGTTCTTTGGGCCCCTCAGAGGCCCTGCGCGGCCGCCTGGAGGCCCTGCACCGCAGCTTTACCTTCCCCCGGGGGGCGATGGCAGTACAGCTGAGCACGGCAAGGGCGGGGCTTCATCACTGCCACGAGGACCGGGCCTTCCTCAGGGCCCAGCAGCCAATCACAGCGCAGCACGACTCCAAAGCCGCCGCCAGGTACCAGGTGTTCAGAGACCTGAGGGGGCGGGGCTTCTACCTGACATCAGCCGGGAAGTTCGGAGGAGACTTCCTGGTTTACCCAGGTGAGAGGGGGCGGGACAAATACACACAAAATACAAGAGAGTGTTTAGAAGTGAAGACAAAACTACAACAACAACAACAACACCACCACCAGAACCACCTGAGTTCTACACCATGTTCTTCATACCATGACCTCTTAACCAATAGAAACCCTCACAGACCACCTGACTCCTAAATATCAGAACGGCCTGCTCAGCGCTCCAACAGCAACGCATGACGGCTCCAACAGCAACGCATGACAGCTCCAACAGCAACGCATGACAGCTCCAACAGCTCCAACAGCAACGCATGACGGCTCCAACAGCAACGCATGACAGCTCCAACAGCTCCAACAGCAACACATGACAGCTCCAACAGCAACGCATGACAGCTCCAACAGCAACGCATGACAGCTCCAACAGCAACGCATGACGGCTCCAACAGCAACGCATGACAGCTCCAACAGCTCCAACAGCAACACATGACAGCTCCAACAGCAACGCATGACAGCTCCAACAGCAACGCATGACAGCTCCAACAGCAACGCATGACGGCTCCAACAGCAACGCATGACAGCTCCAACAGCTCCAACAGCAACACATGACAGCTCCAACAGCAACGCATGACAGCTCCAACAGCAACACATGACAGCTCCAACAGCAACGCATGACAACTCCAACAGCAACGCATGACAACTCCAACAGCAACGCATGACAACTCCAACAGCAACGCATGACAGCTCCAACAGCAACGCATGACAACTCCAACAGCAACACATGACAGCTCCAACAGCAACGCATGACAACTCCAACAGCAACGCATGACAGCTCCAACAGCAACGCATGACAGCTCCAACAGCAACGCATGACAGCTCCAACAGCAACGCATGACAGCTCCAACAGCAACGCATGACAGCTCCAACAGCAACACATGACAGCTCCAACAGCAACACATGACAGCTCCAACAGCAACGCATGACAGCTCCAACAGCAACGCATGACAGCTCCAACAGCAACGCATGACAGCTCCAACAGCAACGCATGACAGCTCCAACAGCAACGCATGACAGCTCCAACAGCAACACATGACAGCTCCAACAGCAACGCATGACAGCTCCAACAGCAACGCATGACAGCTCCAACAGCAACGCATGACAGCTCCAACAGCAACGCATGACAGCTCCAACAGCAACGCATGACGGCTCCAACAGCAACACATGACGGCTCCAACAGCAACACATGACGGCTCCAACAGCAACACATGACAGCTCCAACAGCAACGCATGACAGCTCCAACAGCAACGCATGACAGCTCCAACAGCAACGCATGACAGCTCCAACAGCAACGCATGACAGCTCCAACAGCAACACATGACAGCTCCAACAGCTCCAACAGCAACACATGACAGCTCCAACAGCAACGCATGACAGCTCCAACAGCAACGCATGACAGCTCCAACAGCAACACATGACAGCTCCAACAGCAACGCATGACAGCTCCAACAGCAACACATGACAGCTCCAACAGCAACACATGACGGCTCCAACAGCAACGCATGACAGCTCCAACAGCAACACATGACAGCTCCAACAGCAACACATGACAGCTCCAACAGCAACACATGACAGCTCCAACAGCAACGCATGACAGCTCGAACAGCAACACATGACAGCTCCAACAGCAACACATGACAGCTCCAACAGCAACAAATGACAGCTCCAACAGCAACACATGACAGCTCCAACAGCAACACATGACAGCTCCAACAGCAACACATGACCGCTCCAACAGCAACACATGACAGCTCCAACAGCAACACATGACAGCTCCAACAGCTCCAACAGCAACACATGACAGCTCCAACAGCAACGCATGACGGCTCCAACAGCAACACATGACAGCTCCAACAGCAACACATGACAGCTCCAACAGCAACGCATGACAGCTCCAACAGCAACGCATGACAGCTCCAACAGCAACACATGACAGCTCCAACAGCAACACATGACAGCTCCAACAGCAACGCATGACGGCTCCAACAGCAACACATGACAGCTCCAACAGCAACACATGACAGCTCCAACAGCAACGCATGACAGCTCCAACAGCAACACATGACAGCTCCAACAGCAACGCATGACAGCTCCAACAGCAACACATGACAGCTCCAACAGCAACGCATGACAGCTCCAACAGCAACACATGACAGCTCCAACAGCAACGCATGACAGCTCCAACAGCAACACATGACAGCTCCAACAGCAACGCATGACGGCTCCAACAGCAACACATGACGGCTCCAACAGCAACACATGACAGCTCCAACAGCAACGCATGACAGCTCCAACAGCAACGCATGACGGCTCCAACAGCAACACATGACAGCTCCAACAGCAACGCATGACGGCTCCAACAGCAACACATGACAGCTCCAACAGCAACGCATGACAGCTCCCACAGCAACGCATGACAGCTCCAACAGCAACGCATGACGGCTCCAACAGCAACACATGACAGCTCCAACAGCAACGCATGACAGCTCCCACAGCAACGCATGACAGCTCCAACAGCAACGCATGACGGCTCCAAGTTTAACATGAATTCAACATCAAGCACAAGTTCATTATTTACACTGTTTAATAACCAGGTGTGACCCCTACAAAGTTGGTAGTGTTGTGAAAAGTGACACAGTGGGAATCACAGCTAAAGAGGTTTATCGAGCAATTGAACAGCTAGCTGATAACAAAGCATGCGGCTCTGACCGAATCACTGCAGAGCACCTTAAACTGGCAAGCCCGAAGGTTGCAGTTCTTCTTGCCATTTGTTTTACCGGCCTCATGACTCATGGTATGTTGCCAGACTCCATGTTGACGGTTACCTTGGTCCCTGTCATTAAGGACAAAGCGGGCAAGGTAGGGAGCTTGGATAACTATAGACCAAGTGCTCTGGCCAGTGTGTTATCCAAAGTCCTGGAAAGAATTTTGTTGGATAGACTATGTTCTTATTTATGTACCTCAGATAACCAGTTTGGCTTCAAGGCTAAGCATGGTACTGAGCTATGCATCTATGCTTTGAAGGAAATGGTAGAAACATATAGAAGACAGAATTCCACTGTTCTGATTGGTTTCATTGATGCCTCTAAGGCTTTTGACCGAGTTAACCATCATAAACTGTTTTTAAAATTGAGACAAAGAGGTGTGCCCAACAGTATAATTAGGATCCTGGCTTATTGGTATGCCAACCAGAGCATGCGGATCAAATGGGGGAATGCAGTCTCGGCGCCATTTGGTGTTGGTAATGGAGTCCGCCAGGGGGGGCTCCTCTCACCGAGCCTTTTTAATATCTATATGAATGATCAGATGATTTAAGTGTCTGTAAAACAGGGTGTGTGATTGGTCATGTGATTGTAAACCATCTTATGTATGCCGATGATCTGGCAATTGTTTCTCCTAGCAGTGCTGGTTTTCAACAGTTGCTAAATGTTTGTTCTGATTATGGAGTCAAATTTGACGTTAAATACAATGCTAAGAAGAGCGCTGTAATGATCTGTAGAGCAACAGGGGATAAGAACCTTTGTTTTCCAACATTCTACCTGTCAGGACAGGTGCTGTCTGTTTGCTGTAACACGAAGTATCTGCTGTCTGTTTGCTGTGACACGAAGTATCTGGGACACATCATCACAGATGAAATGGCTGATGATGATGACATGTATAGACAGCGGCGTGTCTTATATATACAAGCCAACATGTTGGCTAGAAAATTCTCTTGGTGTTCAGATGAGGTTAAGGTGAACCTCTTTAGAGCGTATTGCACTCCTCTCTATACTGCCCCCTTGTGGCTCAAGTATAAGAAGGCGAGCCTCCGGAAGCTCCAGGTTGCATATAATGACTGTTTGCGTATACTGCTTAGAAAACCAAGGTGGTGCAGTGCAAGTGAAATGTTCTGTAATGCTGAGTCAACACGTTCCATGCTCTCTTGAGAGGTCTGATGTACAAATTCATCTGTCGATTGAATGTTTCTCATAACTCTGTCATTATGCTGCTTTCAAATCCGTGTCTCAGTGCTGTACGATACCAGTCACCTCTGTGGAAACATTGGTATGGCTGCCTTTTTTTAGTTTGTATTTGAGTGTTGTATGTTTTGTAATAATGGACCAAGAGTCTCTTTAAATAAAGATGATGATGATGAATATAACGCTGGGTTACGTATTGTAACCCAGTGTTATATTAACACAGGCTCCGCCCTCTACTGGACTCTATGGGTACAGTGGGTGGAGCCCGGATGTATACGCGTACTGTCGTCCAACAACACCATTCCACCCTACTGCCCCTGACCGGCTTTTCTGAGACGAGACCCTCTGTCTGATGTTCCTCAGGGAGGGTTCCTGACGTCTGGTTCTCTTCTTAGCGGCTAGATCTCCATGGTAACTGATGCTGAGCGGCTAGCCTGCCCCGGAGCAGGTTGGGTTGCAGGCTAAGAGCTCAACTCAGTGAAAGCACCGCCTGCTGACCAATCAGAGCTCAGTGTGCGGAGTTCAAAGTCATATCACAGGAGAAAGGAAAGACGGCCGGCAGAAATCACGTCTGTGTGAACGTGAGCATGAACATCACCTCCGTCTCCAGAGCAGTCTGACTGTTAGAACATCAGCGTCAAGAAAGCTCTTAAATATCTGCCTCAGCATCAGAACCCGGATCAGAGTACACTAAGTCCAGTCAGCATCAGTACCCGGATCAGAGTACACTGAGTCCAGTCAGCATCAGTACCCGGATCAGAGTACACTAAGTCCAGTCAGCATCAGTACCCGGATCAGAGTACACTAAGTCCAGTCAGCATCAGTACCCGGATCAGAGTACACTAAGTCCAGTCAGCATCAGTACCCGGATCAGAGTACACTAAGTACAGTCAGCATCAGTACCCGGGTCAGAGTACACTAAGTCCAGTCAGCATCAGTACCCGGATCAGAGTACACTAAGTCCAGTCAGCATCAGTACCCGGATCAGAGTACACTAAGTACAGTCAGCATCAGTACCCGGATCAGAGTACACTAAGTACAGTCAGCATCAGGACCCGGATCAGAGTACACTGAGTCCAGTCAGCATCAGTACCCGGATCAGAGTACACTGAGTCCAGTCAGCATCAGTACCCGGATCAGAGTACACTAAGTCCAGTCAGCATCAGTACCCGGATCAGAGTACACTAAGTACAGTCAGCATCAGTACCCGGGTCAGAGTACACTAAGTCCAGTCAGCATCAGTACCCGGATCAGAGTACACTAAGTCCAGTCAGCATCAGTACCCGGATCAGAGTACACTAAGTCCAGTCAGCATCAGTACCCGGGTCAGAGTACACTAAGTCCAGTCAGCATCAGTACCCGGGTCAGAGTACACTAAGTCCAGTCAGCATCAGTACCCGGATCAGAGTACACTAAGTCCAGTCAGCATCAGTACCCGGATCAGAGTACACTAAGTCCAGTCAGCATCAGTACCCGGATCAGAGTACACTAAGTACAGTCAGCATCAGTACCCGGGTCAGAGTACACTAAGTCCAGTCAGCATCAGTACCCGGATCAGAGTACACTAAGTACAGTCAGCATCAGTACCCGGGTCAGAGTACACTAAGTCCAGTCAGCATCAGTACCCGGATCAGAGTACACTAAGTCCAGTCAGCATCAGTACCCGGATCAGAGTACACTAAGTCCAGTCAGCATCAGTACCCGGATCAGAGTACACTAAGTACAGTCAGCATCAGTACCCGGGTCAGAGTACACTAAGTCCAGTCAGCATCAGTACCCGGATCAGAGTACACTAAGTCCAGTCAGCATCAGTACCCGGATCAGAGTACACTAAGTCCAGTCAGCATCAGTACCCGGGTCAGAGTACACTAAGTCCAGTCAGCATCAGTACCCGGGTCAGAGTACACTAAGTCCAGTCAGCATCAGTACCCGGATCAGAGTACACTGAGTCCAGTCAGCATCAGTACCCGGATCAGAGTACACTGAGTCCAGTCAGCATCAGTACCCGGATCAGAGTACACTGAGTCCAGTCAGCATCAGAACCCGGATCAGAGTACACTGAGTCCAGTCAGCATCAGTACCCGGATCAGAGTACACTAAGTCCAGTCAGCATCAGTACCCGGATCAGAGTACACTAAGTCCAGTCAGCATCAGTAACCCGGATCAGAGTACACTGAGTCCAGTCAGCATCAGTACCCGGATCAGAGTACACTAAGTCCAGTCAGCATCAGTACCCGGATCAGAGTACACTAAGTCCAGTCAGCATCAGTACCCGGATCAGAGTACACTGAGTCCAGTCAGCATCAGTACCCGGATCAGAGTACACTAAGTCCAGTCAGCATCAGTACCCGGATCAGAGTACACTAGTCCAGTCAGCATCAGTACCCGGATCAGAGTACACTAAGTCCAGTCAGCATCAGTACCCGGATCAGAGTACACTAAGTCCAGTCAGCATCAGTACCCGGATCAGAGTACACTAAGTCCAGTCAGCATCAGTACCCGGATCAGAGTACACTGAGTCCAGTCAGCATCAGTACCCGGATCAGAGTACACGAAGTCCAGTCAGCATCAGTACCCGGATCAGAGTACACTAAGTCCAGTCAGCATCAGTACCCGGATCAGAGCACACTAAGTCCAGTCAGCATCAGTACCCGGATCAGAGTACACTGAGTCCAGTCAGCATCAGTACCCGGATCAGAGTACACTAAGTCCAGTCAGCATCAGTACCCGGATCAGAGTACACTGAGTCCAGTCAGCATCAGTACCCGGATCAGAGTACACTAAGTCCAGTCAGCATCAGTACCCGGATCAGAGTACACTGAGTCCAGTCAGCATCAGTACCCGGATCAGAGTACACTAAGTCCAGTCAGCATCAGTACCCGGATCAGAGTACACTAAGTCCAGTCAGCATCAGTACCCGGATCAGAGTACACTAAGTCCAGTCAGCATCAGTACCCGGATCAGAGTACACTGAGTCCAGTCAGCATCAGTACCCGGATCAGAGTACACTGAGTCCAGTCAGCATCAGTACCCCGGATCAGAGTACACTAAGTCCAGTCAGCATCAGTACCCGGATCAGAGCACACTAAGTCCAGTCAGCATCAGTACCCGGATCAGAGTACACTGAGTCCAGTCAGCATCAGTACCCGGATCAGAGTACACTAAGTCCAGTCAGCATCAGTACCCGGATCAGAGTACACTGAGTCCAGTCAGCATCAGTACCCGGATCAGAGTACACTAAGTCCAGTCAGCATCAGTACCCGGATCAGAGTACACTGAGTCCAGTCAGCATCAGTACCCGGATCAGAGTACACTGAGTCCAGTCAGCATCAGTACCCGGATCAGAGTACACTAAGTCCAGTCAGCATCAGTACCCGGATCAGAGTACACTGAGTCCAGTCAGCATCAGTACCCGGATCAGAGTACACTGAGTCCAGTCAGCATCAGTACCCGGATCAGAGTACACTAAGTCCAGTCCGCGGCACATCACTTCATGATGTATCACATGTCTCTGATCCGAGTCCCTGAGCGTGTCTGGCCGCGCAGCACTCTCAGCGCCACAGACTGGATGAAGCATTATGTCAGCAACACGTTGAGGAAACTCTGAGTCAGAGGTGATGAGAGTCAGACGGTGTGTTAGACGGCCGTGACATCATGAACCTGCTGATGGACGCATTCCAACACTCGCTCTGCTCCAGCTGTGTTCACCTTGCAGCTGCAGCTCTGAGGCTTTGATCCTGATAAAGGGTTCGAGTCATGTTTAAAGTGTAACTTCTTCATGTGTCTGATATTAGAGTTCACTTTCATTCAGGAAGTATGACGCTGCGCTGTCAGTAGCTTCTCCATGTCTGTGATTGGTCGAATGCTCCAGATCCCACCCCTCTCACGTGAACACCTAGCTAGATAGGACACGGCTGGCTGAGCGATCCACTTGATGACCCGCGTGGTAGGACCGCTCAGCGAGAGCGCGTGTTCTGGATCAGGCCGACCGGCTAACTCCAACACATCAGGTTAGGTTGACCCGGCCTCGTAGCACAGGCCTCTGGTCAACCAGGTGTGTAATAAGGTTTAATTTAATAATGTAATACTAATTATAAGGTTTAATAAGTGTTTGAGCGCTTTGAGCACCAGGAAAAGCACTTTATAAATGTAATTTATTATTATTATTAACAAGCAGGTGTTTCCCCCCCCCCCCCCCCCCCCCCCCCCCTACAGGTGACCCCCTGCGGTTCCACGCTCACTTCATCGCGGTCGTCCTCTCTCTGGACTCGTCTCTGTCTCCGCTCGACGTCCTGGCCATCGCTCGGCTGGGTTCCAACGTGAAGAAGACGGTTCTGCTGTGCTCCCCGGGGGGCGTCCAGTACCCGGGGGGGGCGGGGGGCGTCCAGTACACCTCGCTGCAGTGGAGCGGCATGGTGTAGACCCCACCCCCCCAAAAAGACATTGGACTCCTTTGTTTACCTCATAGTGACATCACTGTGGAACCCTCGCGCTCCTATTGGCTAGCGCTCCTACACATTGTACGTGAAGGACTAAGGGGCGGGACATCTCTAAGCTGTTGACCAATCAGAGCAGTGTAAATAAATGCAGATGTGATGACGAGTGACCCTGAGGAATAAATCTGACCTGATTTCATGTTTTGTTTTAAATCCACTTGTCTCTGTCCTGAAACACACCGAGTCTGTTTGTGTCCCCCATGTCCCCAATGAGTCACTTCGAACCCCCAAACAGGTCCCTGTAGCCCCCCCCCCTCTTCCAGCTGTTCCTAAGGACATGTCTCTGAAGTGTCCTGCTCCAAACCCCAAACATTACATTACATTACATTTAGCTGACGCTTTTATCCAAAGCGAGCATACCAGCGGACCCCCCCCCCTCTCTCTCTGTAGGCTCTGTCCATACCAGCGGACCCCCCCCCTCTCTCTCTGTAGGCTCTGTCCATACCAGGGGACCCCCCCCCTCTCTCTCTGTAGGCTCTGTCCATACCAGCGGACCCCCCCCCTCTCTCTCTGTAGGCTCTGTCCATACCAGCGGACCCCCCCCCCTCTCTCTCTGTAGGCTCTGTCCATACCAGCGGACCCCCCCCCCCCTCTCTCTCTGTAGGCTCTGTCCATACCAGGGGACCCCCCCCCTCTCTCTCTGTAGGCTCTGTCCATACCAGGGGACCCCCCCCCTCTCTCTGTAGGCTCTGTCCATACCAGGGGACCCCCCCCCCCTCTCTCTGTAGGCTCTGTCCATACCAGGGGACCCCCCCCCCCCTCTCTGTAGGCTCTGTCCATACCAGGGGACCCCCCCCCCTCTCTCTGTAGGCTCTGTCCATACCAGGGGACCCCCTCTCTCTCTGTAGGCTCTGTCCATACCAGGGGACCCCCCCCCCTCTCTCTCTGTAGGCTCTGTCCATACCAGGGGACCCCCCCCCCCCTCTCTCTCTGTAGGCTCTGTCCATACCAGGGGACCCCCCCCCCCTCTCTCTGTAGGCTCTGTCCATACCAGGGGACCCCCCCCCCCCCTCTCTCTCTGTAGGCTCTGTCCATACCAGGGGACCCCCCCCCCTCTCTCTCTGTAGGCTCTGTCCATACCAGGGGACCCCCCCCCCTCTCTCTCTGTAGGCTCTGTCCATACCAGGGGACCCCCCCCCCTCTCTCTCTGTAGGCTCTGTCCATACCAGGGGACCCCCCCCCCTCTCTCTCTGTAGGCTCTGTCCATACCAGGGGACCCCCCCCCCTCTCTCTGTAGGCTCTGTCCATACCAGGGGACCCCCCCCCCTCTCTCTCTGTAGGCTCTGTCCATCCCCGGGGACCCCCCCCCCCCTCTCTCTCTGTAGGCTCTGCCCATACCAGGGGCCCCCCCCCCCTCTCTCTGTAGGCTCTGTCCATACCAGGGGACCCCCCCCCCTCTCTCTCTGTAGGCTCTGTCCATACCAGGGGGCCCCCCCCCCCCTCTCTCTCTGTAGGCTCTGTCCATACCAGGGGACCCCCCCCCTCTCTCTCTGTAGGCTCTGTCCATACCAGGGGACCCCCCCCCCCCTCTCTCTCTGTAGGCTCTGTCCATACCAGGGGACCCCCCCCCCCTCTCTCTGTAGGCTCTGTCCATACCAGGGGACCCCCCCCCCTCTCTCTCTGTAGGCTCTGTCCATACCAGGGGACCCCCCCCCCTCTCTCTCTGTAGGCTCTGTCCATACCAGGGGACCCCCCCCCCTCTCTCTGTAGGCTCTGAGGGACAGAGCCTACAGAGAGAGAGCATACCAGGGGACCCCCCCCCCCCCCTCTCTGCCAGTGTCTTTATGCTCAACAACAGGATAGAAAACCTAAGACCCTCCTCCACACCCATGTTTGTGGAAACTGGGCATGGTCTCTGATGCACAGGACCAGACATATTCTATGGCTATGACCTAACCACCTCTTTGAGGCCTCAGTGTGTTCCTCCTTAAGTCCGGAGCCCCCCCCTCTCTTATCAGAGAGTAAGGCATAAGTCCTTACAGGTCTTTCACTCCACTTAACAAACCACTTGTGTTTTTCCCTCAAGAGGAAAAATGTCCCTTTAAACCCTCCTCACCCCGGTCCTCCCCTGCACTCCGTAAGCTGAAGCAACCGGCCGCCAGCTTGAACGCCTCACCATGAAATCATCCCTCACAAACTCCATCTCACTGCCTACAGAGACCATCTTCACCGACCCCTCCCGTAACCCCCGGACCCTCTTCTCCACCGTCAACAAGCTCCTCAAACCCCGTGCTGACACCCTCCCTTCCTCCACTTCCACTCTATGCACTTCATTCCTCCACTTCCACTCTATGCACTTCATTCCTCCACTTCCACTCTATGCACTTCATTCCTCCACTTCCACTCTATGCACTTCATTCCTCCACTTCCACTCTATGCACTTCATTCCTCCACTTCCACTCTATGCACTTCATTCCTCCACTTCCACTCTATGCACTTCATTCCTCCACTTCCACTCTATGCACTTCATTCCTCCACTTCCACTCTATGCACTTCATTCCTCCACTTCCACTCTATGCACTTCATTCCTCCACTTCCACTCTATGCACTTCATTCCTCCACTTCCACTCTATGCACTTCATTCCTCCACTTCCACTCTATGCACTTCATTCCTCCACTTCCACTCTATGCACTTCATTCCTCCACTTCCACTCTATGCACTTCATTCCTCCACTTCCACTCTATGCACTTCATTCCTCCACTTCCACTCTATGCACTTCATTCCTCCACTTCCACTCTATGCACTTCATTCCTCCACTTCCACTCTATGCACTTCATTCCTCCACTTCCACTCTATGCACTTCATTCCTCCACTTCCACTCTATGCACTTCATTCCTCCAGTTTTTCTCTGACAAAATCACTGCCATTAATCTCTCCCTATCCGCTGCATCTGACACACACACATCCCACTTCATCTCCCTCAACAACCACTCCTCTCCCACAGCTTCAGTCACCCAAGGTGTTCCCCAAGGTTCAGTACTCGGCCCCCTCCTCTTCATCATCTACATCCTCCCCCTTGGTCAGATTCTCCGCCAATACAACCTGGACTTTCACTGCTATGCCGACGACACCCAGATTTATCTCAGCACCAAATCCCCCAACAACCCCCCCCCTCACCCACATCGAATCCTGTCTGACTGCAATAAAATCCTGGATGCAACACAACTTCCTAAAACTCAACAGCAATAAAACTGAACTCCTCCTCATCGGCTCCAAATCCACCCTCAGCAAAACCCCCAACCTGACAGTCACCATCGATGGCACCCCTGTTCCCCCTCCACCCAGGCACCTAGACCCCACCCTCTCCCTCGAGCCCCACATCCGTCATGTTGTAAAAATCTCATCCCTCTCTCACCCGCCCTGCAGCTGAGCGACTCAGTCACACCTTCATCTCCTCCCGCCTTGACTATGGCAACCCTACCTCACTGACCTCCTCATCCTCTACCAACCCCCCCGGTCCCTCAGATCCACCTCAGCCGGTTTGCTTTCCCCCCCCCCCCAAGGCCAAACTCCGGAGCTTTGGGGACAGGGCCAACCCTAACCATTTGAAAGAAATCTATAAATGGGTATTCTTTGTAGCTTTGAGATGTTCATACGCTCTGCTCTCGCCGTCAGAATAAACACTCAGATGATCAGTTATTTCAGTTTATTATTCACCACCAGAGTAACAGAACATTTTAATATAAAAAACATTACGTTTACTAAACAGTAAACAGTGAAAAGTATGCTAAATAAAATATATTACATCTGTATTAAATACAAAACTCATTGTTATTCAAGTTAATACAGTTTATAAATTGCAGATAAACAGATTTTATGTTTTTAAAAGAGTTTAAAATAACATATTTTCTACAGGATTAGATTTCACTACCTCTGTCTGTTAGCATTAGCATTAGCATCACAATCTAACACAACATGGGTTTCTGTAAAAATGGCCTTGTGTCTTCCTGTCATCAGTCTTTTGAGGACATGAGGTCGCCCCCCCCCCCCCCCATCAGTACATGAGGTCGCCCCCCCATCAGTACATGAGGTCGCCCCCCCATCAGTACATGAGGTCGCCCCCCCCCATCAGTACATGAGGTCGCCCCCCCCATCAGTACATGAGGTCGCCCCCCCCACATCAGTACATGAGGTCACCCCCCCATCAGTACATGAGGTCACCCCCCCATCAGTACATGAGGTCGCCCCCCCCCATCAGTACATGAGGTCACCCCCCCATCAGTACATGAGGTCTACCCCCCCCCATCAGTACATGAGGTCGCCCCCCCCCATCAGTACATGAGGTCGCCCCCCCCCATCAGTACATGAGGTCGCCCCCCCCCCATCAGTACATGAGGTCACCCCCCCATCACTACATGAGGTCACCCCCCCATCAGTACACGAGGTCACCCACCCATCAGTACATGAGGTCGCCCCCCCCCATCAGTACATGAGGCCACCCCCCCATCAGTACATGAGGTCGGCCGCCCCCATCAGTACATGAGGTCGCCCCCCCCCATCAGTACATGAGGTCGCCCCCCCCCCCCATCAGTACATGAGGTCGGCCGCCCCCATCAGTACATGAGGTCGCCCCCCCCCATCAGTACATGAGGTCGCCCCCCCCCCATCAGTACATGAGGTCGCCCCCCCCCATCAGTACATGAGGTCGCCCCCCCCCCATCAGTACATGAGGTCGGCCGCCCCCATCAGTACATGAGGTCGCCCCCCCCCATCAGTACATGAGGTCGCCCCCCCCCATCAGTACATGAGGTCGGCCGCCCCCATCAGTACATGAGGTCGGCCGCCCCCATCAGTACATGAGGTCGCCCCCCCCCCCATCAGTACATGAGGTCGCCCCCCCCCCCCATCAGTACATGAGGTCGGCCGCCCCCCCGCTCAGCTCGCTCTCTTTGCCCCTGAAGGGGAACTGCACCCCCGTCAGGCGGATCAACAGGAAGTTGACGGCGTGCAGCAGGAAGACGAGGAAGAAGAGCCAGAAGCAGCGTCCGAATCTCTCGCTGTGCGTCCGGTACACGAAGCTCTCCTCGTTAAAGTTAACGATCCGGTCCGACAGGTGGTTCAAACTCACCTCCGAGGCGAAGAGGATCATCACCAGACAGCTGCTCACACCTGCACACAGGAAGTCACCTTTACCACTCTCACATCACACACCTGCACACAGGAAGTCACCTTTACCACTCTCACATCACACACCTGCACACAGGAAGTCACCTTTACCACTCTCACATCACACACCTGCAGACAGGAAGTCACCTTTACCACTCTCACATCACACACCTGCACACAGGAAGTCACCTTTACCACTCTAACATCACACACCTGCAGACAGGAAGTCACCTTTACCACTCTCACATCACACACCTGCACACAGGAAGTCACCTTTACCACTCTCACATCACACACCTGCACACAGGAAGTCACCTTTACCACTCTCACATCACACACCTGCACACAGGAAGTCACCTTTACCACTCTAACATCACACACCTGCAGACAGGAAGTCACCTTTACCACTCTAACATCACACACCTGCAGACAGGAAGTCACCTTTACCACTCTAACATCACACACCTGCAGACAGGAAGTCACCTTTACCACTCTCACATCACACACCTGCACACAGGAAGTCACCTTTACCACTCTAACATCACACACCTGCAGACAGGAAGTCACCTTTACCACTCGAACATCACACACCTGCAGACAGGAAGTCACCTTTACCACTCGAACATCACACACCTGCACACAGGAAGTCACCTTTACCACTCGAACATCACACACCTGCACACAGGAAGTCACCTTTACCACTCTAACATCACACACCTGCACACAGGAAGTCACCTTTACCACTCTAACATCACACACCTGCACACAGGAAGTCACCTTTACCACTCTCACATCACACACCTGCACACAGGAAGTCACCTTTACCACTCTAACATCACACACCTGCACACAGGAAGTCACCTTTACCACTCTCACATCACACACCTGCACACAGGAAGTCACCTTTACCACTCTCACATCACACACCTGCACACAGGAAGTCACCTTTACCACTCTAACATCACACACCTGCACACAGGAAGTCACCTTTACCACTCGAACATCACACACCTGCACACAGGAAGTCACCTTTACCACTCTAACATCACACACCTGCAGACAGGAAGTCACCTTTACCACTCTCACATCACACACCTGCAGACAGGAAGTCACCTTTACCACTCTCACATCACACACCTGCAGACAGGAAGTCACCTTTACCACTCTCACATCACACACCTGCAGACAGGAAGTCACCTTTACCACTCTCACATCACACACCTGCAGACAGGAAGTCACCTTTACCACTCTAACATCACACACCTGCACACAGGAAGTCACCTTTACCACTCGAACATCACACACCTGCACACAGGAAGTCACCTTTACCACTCTAACATCACACACCTGCACACAGGAAGTCACCTTTACCACTCTCACATCACACACCTGCAGACAGGAAGTCACCTTTACCACTCTCACATCACACACCTGCAGACAGGAAGTCACCTTTACCACTCTCACATCACACACCTGCAGACAGGAAGTCACCTTTACCACTCTCACATCACACACCTGCAGACAGGAAGTCACCTTTACCACTCTAACATCACACACCTGCACACAGGAAGTCACCTTTACCACTCGAACATCACACACCTGCACACAGGAAGTCACCTTTACCACTCTAACATCACACACCTGCACACAGGAAGTCACCTTTACCACTCGAACATCACACACCTGCACACAGGAAGTCACCTTTACCACTCTAACATCACACACCTGCAGACAGGAAGTCACCTTTACCACTCTCACATCACACACCTGCAGACAGGAAGTCACCTTTACCACTCTCACATCACACACCTGCAGACAGGAAGTCACCTTTACCACTCTCACATCACACACCTGCAGACAGGAAGTCACCTTTACCACTCTCACATCACACACCTGCACACAGGAAGTCACCTTTACCACTCTAACATCACACACCTGCAGACAGGAAGTCACCTTTACCACTCTCACATCACACACCTGCACACAGGAAGTCACCTTTACCACTCTCACATCACACACCTGCACACAGGAAGTCACCTTTACCACTCTCACATCACACACCTGCACACAGGAAGTCACCTTTACCACTCTCACATCACACACCTGCACACAGGAAGTCACCTTTACCACTCTAACATCACACACCTGCAGACAGGAAGTCACCTTTACCACTCGAACATCACACACCTGCAGACAGGAAGTCACCTTTACCACTCGAACATCACACACCTGCACACAGGAAGTCACCTTTACCACTCGAACATCACACACCTGCACACAGGAAGTCACCTTTACCACTCTAACATCACACACCTGCACACAGGAAGTCACCTTTACCACTCTAACATCACACACCTGCACACAGGAAGTCACCTTTACCACTCTCACATCACACACCTGCAGACAGGAAGTCACCTTTACCACTCTAACATCACACACCTGCACACAGGAAGTCACCTTTACCACTCTAACATCACACACCTGCAGACAGGAAGTCACCTTTACCACTCTCACATCACACACCTGCACACAGGAAGTCACCTTTACCACTCTCACATCACACACCTGCACACAGGAAGTCACCTTTACCACTCTCACATCACACACCTGCACACAGGAAGTCACCTTTACCACTCTAACATCACACACCTGCAGACAGGAAGTCACCTTTACCACTCTCACATCACACACCTGCAGACAGGAAGTCACCTTTACCACTCTCACATCACACACCTGCAGACAGGAAGTCACCTTTACCACTCTCACATCACACACCTGCAGACAGGAAGTCACCTTTACCACTCTCACATCACACACCTGCAGACAGGAAGTCACCTTTACCACTCTAACATCACACACCTGCACACAGGAAGTCACCTTTACCACTCGAACATCACACACCTGCACACAGGAAGTCACCTTTACCACTCTAACATCACACACCTGCACACAGGAAGTCACCTTTACCACTCTCACATCACACACCTGCAGACAGGAAGTCACCTTTACCACTCTCACATCACACACCTGCAGACAGGAAGTCACCTTTACCACTCTCACATCACACACCTGCAGACAGGAAGTCACCTTTACCACTCTCACATCACACACCTGCAGACAGGAAGTCACCTTTACCACTCTAACATCACACACCTGCACACAGGAAGTCACCTTTACCACTCGAACATCACACACCTGCACACAGGAAGTCACCTTTACCACTCTAACATCACACACCTGCACACAGGAAGTCACCTTTACCACTCGAACATCACACACCTGCACACAGGAAGTCACCTTTACCACTCTAACATCACACACCTGCAGACAGGAAGTCACCTTTACCACTCTCACATCACACACCTGCAGACAGGAAGTCACCTTTACCACTCTCACATCACACACCTGCAGACAGGAAGTCACCTTTACCACTCTCACATCACACACCTGCACACAGGAAGTCACCTTTACCACTCTCACATCACACACCTGCACACAGGAAGTCACCTTTACCACTCTCACATCACACACCTGCACACAGGAAGTCACCTTTACCACTCTAACATCACACACCTGCAGACAGGAAGTCACCTTTACCACTCGAACATCACACACCTGCAGACAGGAAGTCACCTTTACCACTCGAACATCACACACCTGCACACAGGAAGTCACCTTTACCACTCGAACATCACACACCTGCACACAGGAAGTCACCTTTACCACTCGAACATCACACACCTGCACACAGGAAGTCACCTTTACCACTCGAACATCACACACCTGCACACAGGAAGTCACCTTTACCACTCGAACATCACACACCTGCACACAGGAAGTCACCTTTACCACTCTCACATCACACACCTGCAGACAGGAAGTCACCTTTACCACTCTCACATCACACACCTGCAGACAGGAAGTCACCTTTACCACTCTCACATCACACACCTGCAGACAGGAAGTCACCTTTACCACTCTCACATCACACACCTGCAGACAGGAAGTCACCTTTACCACTCTCACATCACACACCTGCAGACAGGAAGTCACCTTTACCACTCTCACATCACACACCTGCAGACAGGAAGTCACCTTTACCACTCTAACATCACACACCTGCAGACAGGAAGTCACCTTTACCACTCTCACATCACACACCTGCACACAGGAAGTCACCTTTACCACTCTCACATCACACACCTGCACACAGGAAGTCACCTTTACCACTCTCACATCACACACCTGCACACAGGAAGTCACCTTTACCACTCTAACATCACACACCTGCAGACAGGAAGTCACCTTTACCACTCTAACATCACACACCTGCAGACAGGAAGTCACCTTTACCACTCTAACATCACACACCTGCAGACAGGAAGTCACCTTTACCACTCTCACATCACACACCTGCACACAGGAAGTCACCTTTACCACTCTAACATCACACACCTGCAGACAGGA
>NW_027262593.1:0-26741 GCF_902827115.2 Pseudochaenichthys georgianus | reverse complement strand
AACTTGAGGAACGAATGTTTTTAATAAGCGCTATACAAGTGTTCATACTGGGTGGTTTATTTAGTTTAAAAAAATATCCAACGAGTTACAGACCACTCTTTCCCAGCAACCTAAAGGAAGTGTAGTACCGCTGTTTGGCCACCACGAATATTCTCATCAGAGTCCGGCGCACTTCCTGGGGGCTTGCCCAAAACGCCTCTTTGGAGATTTCTCATGTTCTTCCTGGACATTGTGACGTCTGAACACCCAGTAGCCACGCCCAGAGCTATGACCAGGCTGATTGGCCCAAATTAACCAATCCACGGACTTCCTCACACACACACACACACACACACACACACACACACACACACACACACACACACACACACACACACACACACACACACACACACACACACACACACACACACACACACACACACACACACACACACACACACACACACACACACACACACACACACACACACACACACACACACACACACACACACACAGTGCAGGCAGCTCTGCTGATCTCTCCTCCCTGGCTGCAGGCTGATAACAGACAGTTGGGATCAAGGCGAAATGCTCTCTGCAGACCCATTCTCACAGCGTTTATTACCCTTTTACACTTATTGTTTTTACTTCGGCTGTGACTTTGCGTGTGTTCAGGGTGAGTTTGGCTGTGTATCGCTAAACAAGGAAACAACACATCCACGGAGCTCAGCGCGATTCACAACGTCCCGACCAATCAGAGCACACTGTGCTCACAGGGGGGGGGGGGGGGGGCTGGAGCTACTGGAGCTACACCGAGCCGTTAAAGGCAGAGAGTGAAATTCAGTGAAAGCACGTAGTTTACAGAGATGCTGTGAGAAACCAATGTGAGTTTGGAACATTGCACAATATAAATCTATTCTAGTCGACCTCAACAATGGAATCATGATCAGTAGAGATGGTCATGACATGAATCCTTTAAGGGGAGAAGAGACAAGACAACATGCATTTAATGAAATGTTTCCTCTGAGCGGTCATTTTTAAAGTGACATCAATGAAATGACAGGAGGCCCAGAGGCATCAGCATCAACTGGCTTGGTTTTGCTCTACAGCTGTGTTTATACAGCATAACAGTGTTTATGGCCATTTATATTGACTTTTAATTCAATTCACAAATTGTCTTAATGTGACAATCTACAGTCTCCAGAAGCAGCCAGGCGCAGGTTGATGTCACCGAGTGGGAGTCCTGGCTGTGGACGTGCTAAATAACAACACAAGTAAACCATTTCAGAATCAAACAATACATTTCATAATCAGAGCACTCGCAGAACAACTTGCTTTCTTTGCTCCTCGGGATGCATTTAAGGAACTGGGAAACGGGTCAACCTTTTGGTCTTGGATGTTTCTCACCTCCTATCCAGTGTGTTTCTCTTCACTCATATGTTGGTCTGATCCCTCTGTAATCTGCTCGTGCCCTCAGGTATATGAGCAGCTCTACGACACTCTGGACATTGTTGGAGGACCAGAGGTGCGAGCGCAGGCAACTGCCAAGGTATGACATGCAAACTAAGAACCTTTTAGTTATGAATAACTTCACGATTGCACAAACGGAATGTCATAGAGACATAAGTCCTTATTGTTTCAAGGAGGTGTGTGGTTTTTCTATCTCCATAAGCATGTGATGAAATGCTCTCAGGTTGCTTGCTGTTATCATTCCTCTTGTTCAGATGCTTTTCATTCAGAACCAAACCAACTGCAGCTTTTGGGATTCAAATAGTCTCGCCCTGTGTTGTAATGCTCCCTGGGAGCGGCAGGACTGACCCAACAAGGCACACACTGGGACTTGGGACTAGGAAACAGGTCGCTTGTGTAAACTGGCTTGATTTGGGAAACATGGAGGATTCTCATGGTCCTAGGGAGCTTGAGGCGAACAGCAGTGGGGTCAATAAAATGAATCGAGGGGCCATTTTTTTTTTTATTATCTGTACGAAGTGGGATATTTTGGAAGATAACCAAAGTGTCTGACCCGGGGTGTACTGGGGAGCGCACGTCTGTGGCGATGAGCAGATTGATAATTTCTGGCTGTTGTCTGAAGGAGAGCCGAGCTTGTGTCCTTCCAGATCTTACAG
This sequence comes from Pseudochaenichthys georgianus, assembly GCF_902827115.2. Lineage (NCBI taxonomy): Eukaryota > Metazoa > Chordata > Actinopteri > Perciformes > Channichthyidae > Pseudochaenichthys > Pseudochaenichthys georgianus. The sequence goes on along the minus strand of NW_027262593.1, from coordinate 24,633 downwards.
CAAAGGTGGACGTGCAGTTTGACAGAGGGAACTGCTCATTCGACCGCCTCTTCAGGAACAACCCAGTCTCACGGCATTTCGTGTTATAGTCCCAGAATGTCATCTATTGATTCGTGTTCACCAACACGATTTCCCCCTTTTTTTCGTGTCACACAGAACGATTTGAACACCGACCACTCTGGTTCAACTCCAAGTAGGGAATGAGTCCTTACCCCAAGTGAAGGAGTTCAAGTATCTCAGGGTCTTGTTCTCGAGTGAGGGAACAATGGAGCGTGAGATGGGCCGGAGAATCGGAGCAGCGGGAGCGGTACTGCAGTCGCTTTACCGCACCGTTGTGACGAAAAGAGAGCTGAGCCAGAAGGCAAAGCTCTCTGTCTACCGGGCCATTTTCGTTCCTACCCTCACCTATGGTCATGAAGGATGGATCATGACCGAAAGAACGAGATCGCGGATACAAGCGGCCGAGATGGGTTTCCTCCGCCGGGTGGCTGGTGTCTCCCTTAGAGATAAGGTGAGAAGTTCGGTCATCCGGGAGGGACTCTGAGTTGAGCCGCTCCTCCTTCGCGTCGAAAGGAGCCAGTTGAGGTGGTTCGGGCACCTAGTTAGGATGCCACCTGGGCGCCTCCCTAGGGAGGTGTTCCAAGCACGTCCAGCTGGGAAGAGACCAAGGGGTAGACCTAGGACCAGGTGGAGGGATTATATCTCTTCGCTGGCCTGGGAGCGCCTTGGGATCCCCCAGTCAGAGCTGGTTGATGTCGCCAGGGAAAAGAAAGTTTGGGGCTCTCTGCTGGAACTGCTACCCCCGCGACCCGACCACGGATAAGCGGGAGAAGATGGATGGATGGATGGACAGAACGATTTGAAAAGCCATGTATTTCTATTGGCAGTGTTTTCTAATCAGCATCTTGATATGCCACACCTGTGAGATGGATGGATTATCTCGACCAAGAAGGAGTGCTCACTAACACAGATTTAGACAAATGTGTGAACAATATTTGAGAGGAATAGCCTTTTGTTTACATAGAAAAGTCTCAGATCTTTGATTTCAGCCATGAAAAATGGGAGCAAAAACAATAGTGTTGCGTTTATATTTTTGCTCAGTGTAGAACCAAGAACTCACTTTGCAGCGCCTCATTTGACTGAACCCTAAACTATGCAAAATGCCCTCTGCACACCAAAATACAGCACACTGAATTTAAGATTAGGGAAATAGCAATCAGAGTGCTGCTGACAGTCTTTATCTTCATTCAACACAGCTTTGTGTGACACATTCTGCAACATAACTGGAGATTATGTTGCAAATTGTGTCACAGTATTTTATTTTTTATAATATGAAACAGATATTTGATGTGGGGTGAATTGCCTTAATGTGGGACACTCCCTAAGTGGGACACCTAATCTCCAGTGGGTGTAGGTCTTCCTCTGACAAATGAGAGTCAACAGGCTTGTTCGAGACGCGTTGCGGCTCGCCTCGAAAGTACACGAGAATATCCGATTGCAGCCGGGGGAGGTCTCAAAAAGCTCGCCTGAAGTCGGACAGCTCGGAGTCGGCTTGACTCGGTTTGCAATGGCGGAAATTGCGCTGGCGTTCTTCGTTGCAGATTAAGTGGATTCAATAGAAATCCCACAATTATTATATTACTACAAATGAATGACTCAAGTGTCTGTTCATTTTTAAACAAATCAATACAAGGGGGGTTGAATCCTGTATGTAAAAGACAGAACCACTTATTACTTTTCAAAACTACTTCCGTCAGTGCACTGACCAGTTTGCATTTATAAAGAATGCACACGTGTTTAATCGTTAATGTCAGATATGTACTAACTAAGTAAATACATTAGTTCCTGCTCAAGATTAGATTCAACTTTATTGTTATTGCACATATTACTGAGACAACGAAATGCAGTTTAGCTTCTAACCAGGAGTGCAACAAGCAGTAAAGTGAAAAGTAATGTACACAATCTACAGAATAAAATATAGAATGAATTGAATGATGAATAAACAGTGAGGGGTATGAATACACTAGATATCAGCCTGTGAGCAGTATGAACAGTGTGTATGAATACACTAGATATACACAGCAGCCTGTGAGCAGTATGAACAGTGTGTATGAATACACTAGATATACACAGCAGCCTGTGAGCAGTATGAACAGTGTGTATGAATACACTAGATACACACAGCAGCCTGTGAGCAGTATGAACAGTGTGTATGAATACACTAGATACACACAGCAGCCTGTGAGCAGTATGAACAGTGTGTATGAATACACTAGATACACACAGCAGCCTGTGAGCAGTATGAACAGTGTGTATGAATACACTAGATACACACAGCAGCCTGTGAGCAGTATGAACAGTGTGTATGAATACACTAGATATACACAGCAGCCTGTGAGCAGTATGAACTGCAGTGTTTCCCCAGCGCCCCGCTAAGACAATGAAATTGAAGGTGTTTATTATTATTTTATTTTTTTTATTTTTTTATATATATATAGCACCAAATTGCAAATAATCTATAACTACTGTCACTTTTCACGATGATGTGCTCTTTTATTAAATAAACTAAACGCTTTCATTTGAAGTTGTGAGTTTAGTGTTTTTGACCCTAAGAAACACTGATGCACTAATCAATAACAATAATCCACAGCTCCTCTCTGCTCCAGAGGATTTAAAGAATATATATCCCAATGCCCCCCCCCCCCCCCCCCCCCCCCCCCCCCCGCTCAGGCAGCACCCCCCCAAAGCAGTAAACCTAGGGGAAACATTGAGCAGTATGAACAGTGTGTATGAATATGCTAAGATATAAAGTATGAAAACGGTAAGCAGTGCAAGTATAGTATAAAATATATAGATATTAATGTCATGATGATAAACATTGTGGAACAATGATGAACAATGTGGAAGTAGTGACGTAAAACTGACACAAAACAACAACAAACTTTTGCCGAGCCAATTGGAGAGCTTCATCAGCAGCACGGGGTAAAACCCACCAATGAGCGCTCAGCTCCAGATACCAGCGAGTCGTTTCCCATCAAGCATTTCGCTTCCGCAGCCCGTGGAGAGGAACTGCGCCGCCTCAAGGCTGCGGGCGTCTTTGTCCCGCGAGATTTCAACGTCTCATGTGGGCGAGCCTCCAGAGCAAGTCGGACAAAATGACTAACCATCATGCAACGCACTAGCAAGACGGCGGTCGCAATTGCGCAGGTCTGCGTCGGTCTCGCTCATCTCAAACAAGCCTAATGAAACTGTGATGTCACATGACTTCTCAAATGTCCAATCACGGATGAGGGTGGAGCAACCTTCAAACAGGAAGCACCCCAACTAAAAATGTCCCACATTAGACTAAATCACCCTGCTTGTCATATTGTTGCCTTCCTGACCAGGCCACAGTGGCAGCCTTTGCAGCCAGCGAGGGCCACGCGCACCCAAGAGTAGTGGAGCTGCCCAAGACAGAAGAAGGTCTTGGCTTTAACATCATGGGGGGCAAAGAGCAGAACTCCCCCATCTACATCTCCAGAGTGATCCCTGGGGGGGTGGCCGATCGCCAGGGAGGGCTCAAGAGAGGAGACCAGCTACTGTCCGTCAATGGAGTGGTAAGAACAACAAGTAAAAGAGGCAAAACTGCGAGGTTTAACGCTCATCATAACTAAACACGGTCAGGACTGATTGATAACGTGAGAAAAACAAGGAAGGTGGTGTTGGTTGAAGAAGTTACACCACCAGATGTCCCTAGAAATGTTTTTAATGCATTGGTTCTGTCTGAGCTTGATTTCTGTTTTGTAATTCTGTATTCAGTGAAAGATATACAAAAGATCAAACACAATCTGCAACAAAAACAAGGTTCATGTTACCTAAGGGAAAAACGAATTTGAAACAGAGAACAGTTATGTAGAGCCATGGCCATTTGAATTCAATGCTGGTGAACATTATTCAAAGCAACACAAAGTCAGTTCCAACCTTTGTGAAAGCAATGTCTATATTTCAGAAATTGACAATTCAACGGTCTGTTTGGCCTAATGATGGTTAAAAGGATGGTTATTTAGTTTTCACTTCTGTACTTGATAGTTAATTCAATGAGATGAGTTGTTTTGTGTGTTATGTTTGTTGTATTTATGTGGATAGTGTGTACATGTTTGTTGGACTGTGTAGACCCCAGAAGTAAAATAGACATACATAAGCTCAGGCCCACTGTGAACTTCTTGAAAACCACCTTTAATTCTGATCAAGAAATCTGAGTTGTATATCACCAGGTTGGGAGTGTAAGAAATAGACCCCACCGTTACAGGGCTCTTTCTAGCTTTGGCATTATCATTGGGCTGGGGGTTCCTACCTGTCCACATTTCTAAATGTCCTTCGTGACCCTGATGATCTAGTGCTAACATGTATTTCAAATAAGTTATCACTCTTCCTCTTATTAAATTAGGCCACGGCTTGGTCTGTGAAAGGTGTTTTTCTGGAGCCACAACCCCTCATAAAGAGTTCTCAAAATAAAAACATTGGACCATAGTTCAGTTTACAAGGCTTCTAACAAAATGCGTACATCTGTGCTTGTAAGAGTCTGCTAAAGCTGAGGTCGCTGACACCATTTCCTGTATGCAGAGTGTTGAAGGGGAGCACCATGAGAAGGCTGTGGAGCTGCTGAAGGCGGCGCAGGGCTCAGTGAAGCTGGTGGTCCGCTATACCCCCAAGGTCCTGGAGGAAATGGAGGCTCGCTTTGAGAAGATGAGAAGTGCCCGCAGACGACAGCAGCACACCAGCTACTCGTGAGGCTGTTCACACATGCACACACAGGGGCACATGCACACATTCAGGTTGAGGTTGACCAGCGTCCTGCTAATTATACCGTGTCATAAACAGCTAGTTGCTAAATTCATCAACGACTAGATTATTAACATTATTATTAAAAAAATATTTGATTGATTTGAAAATGATTGTTGTGCTTACGGTAAGAAAAGAATGACCAACTTCAGCGACTTAACTCTAAATGACGGCAGCGCTGATCGAGGATTTGAGTAACCATCCAAGTCGGATCCGTAATAACTAACTGTGGCTATATCTCATACTGATGTCTTATTATTGGTTTTGCTTTTAAAACGTCAGCAGCCACCAATGTCAGTGTAAATAATTTGCGACTTATATCAAAGCACAATTTTGAGTGGCATGCCATGGATAGCGTTTCGGCATAGTTAGACACAGCCAAATAATGATTTAGTAAGAAAGTAATCCGGGGCCTTCCATGCGTCCTCAAGGTTGAGTAACCAACGCTGTTGCGTGGGCCCTAAGTAGATTGAGAAGCAAGTGAAGTTTATTCATATAGACCAGGGATGGCAACTTGGATTGTGGTGGGGGCCACATAATGTATGTACTGGCCACCAGGGGGCAGCAGATTCACTTGGAACACACACACACACACACACACACACACACACACACACACACACACACACACACACACACACACACACACACACACACACACACACACACACACACACACACACACACACACACACACACACACACACACACACACACACACACACACATTCCATGTATTGTATGTAATTATGAACACATATACTAAGTAGGACATCTTCATTGACATTTTACAATCTTTCAGGGAACATCCCCTAATAAGCCACTAAACAAATATCAGTTCACAGAAATGTTATTTCATTTTTACAAGTGGCATGTTTGTATTGAACAGGTTATTAAACAGTGGAATACAACTATTTGAAACTATTGGAAAGCACGGAGAATGTGTGTGTATTGAGATGAACCATTAGATGACATACACATGAAGTCATGAACACTAACCCAGACATTAGTTGTCTAACTTGAACCTAAGACACTTGTAGCCTGTCTCTGCTGTTCCTCAGCACCGCTCCCCCTCTCTCCCGCTGACATTATGAATGAAAAGTGTATAGTAGTCATAGATAACACGGCAGTTTGTTTTCATCTGATTTCAAATAAACAAAGTCTTGGTTTTAAGAATATTAAACTTGTTTCGCCAAATTCAGATGATAAATACAACTTGTAAGCTTGTAAAGGCATAACTACAAGAGGCAACTTAACGTCACAGCAGACATAACAACAGCCGGTGTTTCTTGTGAGGGTTTCCCCGGGAAACACACACAATACACACAAATGCGTCAATCAATCAATCAATCAATCAATCAATCAATCAATCAATCAATCAATCAATCAATCAATCAATCAATGTTTATTTATATAGCCCAATATCACAAATGTTACATTTGTCTCAGTGGTCTTCACAGTGTGTACAGAATATCAGTATGACAATACGACACCCTCTGTCCTTAGACCCTCTGTCCTCAGACCCTCTGTCCTTAGACCCTCTGTCCTTAGACCCTCTGTCCTTAGACCCTCTGTCCTCAGACCCTCTGTCCTCAGACCCTCTGTCCTTAGACCCTCTGTCCTCAGGCCCTCTGTCCTCAGACCCTCTGTCCTCAGACCCTCTGTCCTTAGACCCTCTGTCCTCAGACCCTCTGTCCTCAGACCCTCTGTCCTTAGACCCTCTGTCCTCAGACCCTCTGTCCTCAGACCCTCTGTCCTTAGACCCTCACATCGTACAAGGAAACACTTCCAGAGAAACCCCACAGTTTAAAGGGAACATGGGAGAAACCTCAGGGAGAGCAACAGAGGAGGGATCCCTCTCCCAGGACGGACAGACGTGCAATAGATGCCGTGTGTACATTGAAAAGATAATACATTTGCAACATAGGTAGTCCAGATGTTTGGAAATGCATGTGTGTATAATAGGAAGATGAATCCACAAGGATATCCATCCAGGACAAGTCTTCAAGTCTTCATCTTAGTGGATATATGTGTTGAAATGTAGTTGTAGCTCCTCTACATTGCTTTTATCCTTTTATACTAATGTGTCTATTGAACTGCTGTGAAGCAAGTTTGGCTACAATTCTTGTATAAAAGGTGCTATACAAATATGAAGCTTATTACTAATATTAATATTATTATTATTATTATAGTGAATGTTTAAATGATATCAATAAAGATTGAGCCCCAGAAAGCACATGGCTGCTTAACATGCAAAATGGTCATCCTGCATGTTAAGTAGCCATGTGCTTTCGTGTTATCGGCTGACTTTATTTATTGATTAGATCACGTTACTCTGATGGTAGTGTTCAAGACAGCCTATCTGTCTGAACTCGATCCTTAGAGTAATGTGTTACGGAGCCTTCTCTTCAATATTGTTTCCACATAACGAGCATTTTGCTCTTTTCCAATGTGGAAGCAGAATGTGTGAAAGCATACAGCACGATGCGAAGTGTGTCTCTAGACATCTCTAGACTGGAACAGCGGGGCCCAGTACGTGAACTCGCCTACATCTGACTCGAGACAAGACTTGCTCGAATCCGAGTCCAAGTCTGAGCGTCAATGTACGAGTCAAGTCTGAGTCATTGTGGGCGAAACATTCACGAGTCCGAGTCCAAGTCAATCAGTGCGCGATTTCATTGGAAAATAACCTGGTACCTATTATCATGCAAGAGCCAATAGCTGACTCATTTCCAAGCAGGCAATACATTTACATGTTGTATTCACAGAAGAGTGAATGTTGTTATTGTTATTGTTATTTCCATCATTTGCTGGTGTGTAATTTACCAATATGCAGTGTTGTTTTCTATCTCGCTGCAGATCTCTGGAGTCCAGGGGTTAGCTCAAGTCCTCCGTCGACTTCATCGTCCTGCCCCCCTGACTTCTGTTCTAGTGGGAGGCAAGACTGCAGATGAGAAGCAAGCAACCAAAGTCGCCTACTAACACCTTGTCTTCACGAAGCCAACACTGCAGTTCAGGATGTGCTTCCTCTTTCTCTCCCTACTCCTTAGAGAAATGCTGAATGAGCTTGTTATGCCTACAATTGTATTTTTCCAGTGTAAAATTACCACAGCATGATATTACTTCCAATTTCTTATCGTGTGTGGCTTACTACAACCTTGTGTTCTCAATTCCCTTTATTTTGTATTGTCATGTACAATACAAAGGTCCATCACTCTCAGCGGTGTGCAATTAGAGCTCTGTAGCAGAAGAAAGATGGACGCTGACGCACAGCCTAGTTCAATGCTATTTATCATGTCCCGTAATAATTATGAAGAACTGGAAAGTGTCACCTAGTCAAAGTTTTGGGAATTTTTAAATAATAACGTATTTGTGTATTCATTGATTTTCACAATTATCGATTAAATAAAGTCTGTGTAAAGTAAATGCTGTCGTTTGTTTTGCATATCCGTAATGTTCTAAAAGGCTCCTCCAGTACTCAAAGTTGGCTCTCACAGTAATAAGGGTTATAAGTTTTATTGTTCTCTAAGACTCCAAGATGGAAGATTCAAAGGTTTATTGTCGTAACATATACACAACAACGGTGTAAACATTATTTTTAAAAAAATCCTTAATTTTGAGTTTTCACCTTCATTTGACCAATCACAGAATTCTCCAAATCTTGCCCTATTTGAAAGTCAATAACAAATGTTTAAATAATTAATTTCCTTCCACCCTATGCCAACAGCAGGGTGTTTCTTTCTCTCCCTCTTCCATAACAGCCCAATCCCTCCCCCAGAACCCATACAGCTGCACTATAAACAACACCAGGAGAAAATAGATGAATCGTCCTAGACGTCCTAGGATAATGGCGCCTTGGACCAACAGAGAAGAAACAAGGGATTTAAATGACAGACTTTTCCATTACTAATTACTAATCAGAGCCAGATTTACATAACATACAGTAAACCCAATGAATAGAGGAACAAATCCCCCGCAAAGGCTTTAGGTTTCCAGATACCCAGATACCCTTACTCGAGGTAGAACAAAGCACAACCATGTTTTTCCATGTCTAGATTATGAAACGGATGGTTGTATACAATTATTTTACTGCAAAAGTATTTTTTTTTAAAGTGCTCTCTCTCTCTCTCATTATTGAAATGAAAATACTATTTATTTACTTTCACAAACAGTGAGCAGCTGGGCAGCTGTAGCATGTGTATTGTTTGTGTTACCTAAAAAATAATATCATTTTCAAAACGTTTTTTTGTGATTTTGGGTCCAAAATGTTTATATAATATCTAAAAAATGAAAAAAATAACTATCAGGTTATATAGGTGAGGTTGTCCTTAAAAGAAGATACCGAACATGCCAAATATTTCATAATGGGGTTTAGTAAGAGAAATCAAAAGTATGCGAAAACGGCCAAATTACCCAGGACTCCAAAGGGTTATCCTGTTAGGCCCCAAGCCTGTTTTCAGGACTCAGGCTCGAACATGACATGCCCAGAACAAATGACTATATCTTCACTTCTAAAAGGGGTAAATTAATAATCTTTTTTTCTCAAAGCAATGATAAACCTGTGAGTTGGATGTAGAAATGTCAGAATCAATAAAGATGTTTTTATTTTAAAGTAAATTCAGATTGAACATAGTAAAACTATTTAAATGATAGTTTCCGTCCAAAAAAACCCATTACTCTGGGATAAATGCAATCGTTTTTATTGAATGCATTTTTCACACACCAGTTGCGAGCCGTGACTTTTATACCTAGGCCCTCTGACCCCCCCTTCCCTCGAAAAAAAGAAGAGTTATTACGTCACAGCGTATACTTCAGCGGAATATCAAAAACAGCGGCCCGGAGTGCAAAACGCATCAATGACAGCGACCCTCTACCACACAGAACAACACCATTTAAACACCTATCATGACAGGGCACCCACAGCCAGGTAGCAATTACAAATGAATGAAGTCGGCACGGCGTCCCACATTGAAAATGACTTAGGCCTACCTTTGATGATAAATCACTGAAACACAAAGTCCATCCTCCTGTCCCTTTGGATGAAGCACTTGCGGGTCATTCAGCTGATCCTTTGCCACTCCAGTTTATCATTGGAACTCAATCTTGAAAATGACTCGGTTAATAATTTCGAACGATGTCATCACTATCACTGAAGTGAGCCAGCCACGAACTTATGCTAATCATAAATCTATTGATCATAAATCTATCGATCATACATCTATCGATTTGATTTATGATTAGAAAATATTAAAAGTAGGGTAGACATGTGGATATTATCCGGCTGAACAAAGCTTGCATTTATCAAGTAGGTTCGTTTTCCACAGACCTTATTTCGAGCTATTTTACAAAATCCTATGGAGAAATCCCGCTGCTTTCTGTCGAGGGAACCCGAGCATAGCTTACTTCCGGGTTTTAGGACGCGTCACTGCACCACTTGCATAGACCTCACAGCGGGCGGAACTTGTCATAAAATCCGCAAAAATAAAGCCCGCCCATTTAGAGGGAAGATATGATTGGTCAATTGTACTGTCATTTGACATTACTCTCTCGTTGAGTTACTATAGCGGGCCCTCTGTGAATGTAGAGAGGGACCAACAAGCTCTCCCGTCTTCACATAACTCGCAGAGACGGCATTTAACCCTTCACATTCCAACATAAACTGAACAGGCAGATTCGAAGGATTTATTTATTTGGAAATGTTATTTTAAATACAATTAAATCAAGTTATTTTGGTAAAACTACTGAAAAATATAACTAAACAAATATAACAAAAAAAACATTTTAATTTGTTTTTTATGTTTTCAAATATAAGTTTTTTGAATATCTTAGGCCCTCAGAGGGCCCTGACGGCTCACCACTGTCACACACACATCACTCTAGACCAGGGTTACAATATAACCCACCGTTTTTGCAACAGGGCCTACATTTCTGTTGAAAGGAAACCTATCTCCTCCTGGGATGATAGATTTGCCTTACACCCCTGAATGGAGGAGGGACACTGCAAAACTGGAGTGAGTAACCCAGTCGCAGTGTCCATCCATTCTGTCAGTACAGAGCTGAGCATCCATCCCCCATGAAACTGTGTTTTCAAGCACTTTAAAACCTCCAGACAAGAGTGCTGTACAGTGAGATACATACAATCACACGGCTCAGCTCACAAAACATAAAATAAGTATAAAATCACATAAAAGACACGAACACAAAACAAAACATAATAAACGTAACAATTACAAAATAAAAATAAAAACAGCCATATAGTAAAAACAATAGACCACTGAAAGCAAATACAATCAACAATCTACTTGTTTACCAATGCTAAGGAGAAGAGGTGCATTTAAAGTGCACCTATCATGCTATTTGTAGGCAATAGCATAGGTCTATAAACATATATAAAAAACATATCTATGAAGTAGTAGGCCTGGTGGAGTGGCCCAAGGATCCTAGGTCTATAGAGAACTGCAGTGACGTGTCGTAAAACCCGGAAGTAAACTTCTTCCGGTTCCTTCGTGAAAATCCAATGCAAATTCTCCATAGGATTTTGGAAAATAGCTCGAAATGAGGTCTGTGGTTGACACACATTTAAGAGAGGGATCACGTTTTGTTCAGCCGGATAATCTCCACATGTCTCCCCTACTTTTATCATTTTTGAATCATAAATCTAGTCGCCAAAAGCGAAATGCTAACGTTATGCTATAAACGAACTACAAGCCAGTACAGCAGCAGGGTCTCACGACTTCAACGTCACGCCAACTTAAGATCGTTTCAACTAACTTGCACTGAAACTGCACTTTGAACACTTTAAATATATTAACATTTTAAACTGTATACCCCGTTTATCTAGGCCCTTTTTGTTTTGTTTAATGTATACCCCGGTTATCTAGGCCCTTTTTGTTTTGTTTAATGTATACCACGTTTATCTAGGCCCTTTTTGTTTTATTTTATGTATACATGTTACACTGTGGGAAACGATATTTCGATATTTCTGGATGTATAACACATGTAGAATTTTTGACAATAAAGCTGACTTTGACTTCCGCGCGCTTGCATATTTTAACAAAGCTTTTCATTTTAGCCACACAGAATTTAACTAGAAGTCATGGCTGTGTCAATTACCAGTCTGATATCGTTTTACAAAGATGACAAGAAGTGTGTAGATAGAGGAGAGAACCACTACAAGTCAGGACACGTAAAACAGTGCAGCCTCGATGAAGGTGTGCTTACCGGTGTTGTCAGGGCTAGCATGAGGGACAAGGTTTATAGTGTCGGTGAGTAGTGATAGCAAGAGTACCGTTAACCTAGAGTTAATTTATTCACATTAATTCCCATCAACAAATCCATTTTATGTGTCACATGAAATCTTTATTAGGCAAGGCAAGTTTATTTATATAGCACTTTTCAACACAAGGCAATTCAAAGTGCTTTACAAAAAATGAAAGACATTAAGAAATGATATTTAAAATCAGTCATTAAAAAGAAAAGCTAATAAAATAAACATTAAAAGAAAAAATACATGGATAAAAGTTACAGTGCAGTTTAAGATATGAATATATCAATTAAAAGCAGCGACAAAAAGAAAAGTCTTCAGCCTGGATTTAAAAGTAGTCAGAGTTGCAGCGGACCTGCAGGTTTCTGGGAGTTTGTTCCAGATATTTGGAGCATAATAACTGAACGCTGCTTCTCCATGTTTAGTTCTGACTCTGGGGACAGAAAGCTGACCAGTCCCTGAAGACCTGAGAGATCTGGATGGTTCATCATTTAGCAGGAGGTCAGAAATGTATTTTGGGCCTAAACCATTCAGTGCTTTATAAACCAGCAGCAGTATTTTGAAATCTATTCTTTGACACACAGGAAGCCAGTGTAAAGACTTCAGAACAGGAGTGATGTGATCCACTTTCTTAGTGTTAGTGAGGAACCAGTGTAAAGACTTCAGAACTGGAGTGATGTGATCCGGGGGGAAAATGCGGGGATTATGCGGTAGATTCTGCGATTGCAGAATCACGTTTTTCTGGAGGGTCTAGTAAACCCTCCCCGCACGCGTACATACACACATGTATTTGTCTCCTGTTTGAACAGCATCTAAGCAAGTCATTTTTCCTTGCCATGACGTTTAAAAAGGACTACATGTGAAGATGTAAAAGCTTCTTTAGTTCTCACTTAAATCGCCAATCAAAACACTTTAAAAAGCAAGTGTGATTTTGACTCAGATTTCGGGATGGACTGAGAACACTTGGTGTGCTGGACAACATCCAAGCTCACCCGGAGAGTGTCCGCCCCCTTCTATGCTGGTCTCCTACAAACCTCACAGCTGACCTGCTTGACAGCCTCTCCACCATCCGCCGATCTACAGTTGGCAGCAATAGAAGGAGTGCTGAAGAAGTTGTTGTTCCTTTCTGGAGAGACTACCTGACTGATGCAGAAGGTAATGTATATTTGTTTAAAGCATTTCTTGTATGAACTGAAATATCTCCTCGCTTGTATAACAATGCACGGCATCTTGACATTGTATCAGTGAAGTGCAGTGTTTTTTTTGTTTGTTTGTGTTCTTTCTAATTTCCGATGTATTGACTTTTCTCTAGATCAAGAGGGAACACAGAAGCTGAGGACAATTCTCGCCTTTGCCACTGGAGCCAATACTGTTCCACCAATTGGCTTTGATCCACCACCTTCGATTGAATTTCTTCACCAGCATGATGACTCAGGAACCACTTCTAAACTTCCCATTGCAAACACCTGCATCAACTGTTTGAAGTTGCCACTGCACAGCTCTTACATAGACTGCCAGGAAAAGATGGACTTTGCACTGGGCAATACCCAGGGTTTCGGCATAGCTTAATTCATGGGCAGGCCTCCATCTCAGTATTCTGTTTAAAGGTCAAGTTCACACTCAAATAAATACATTGTAGTTAAAAAAATCCCAAATAGTTATTGACATGTTTTTATTGTGGATATCATTCCACAGTGTTTTGCTGGGAAAATACCCATTTCTTAAAACATTAAGGTGCCAACATCTTTTAAAGTACAGTTCAGATTTTGAGAAAGTTCAATAAAGGCAAATTCAACTTTATTATTGAGTAAACTTCAATTGGCTTTGGAACTTGGCTCTGTATTTTTAGCCAGGTTGCCAATCATTTTGCGTTTTAAAAAAAAGGTTTTATAAAGATGTACAATTGTTAGGTTTAGGTTCATGGTTGCAGTTTTCTTCCAATGAATGGATCCTTGCTGTGTATAGGATGTTAAGACCTCTATGTGCATTAGTGAGCTCAAACCTCCATGTTTAACATTTCCAGCCATGTGTCTTACTTCAAATGTTCAAAGAAATTGTTACTAAAAGTAGTGAAACATGTGTGAATTGAAACCACATTTTATTAAAGCTTTTGGCTCTGGAGAACTTAATAAGTTGACTGAAGTATTAATTATTTTAACATTTGATGTCCTTTGTCAAATACAATGATACAGCATCAGTGGAATATGTGAGAAGTCAGTCGGAGCACAAGAAGCAACACAAAATCAGCACACCATGGAACAGAAGAGGACACAAGCTGAACCATTGCTCCACTGAAATAAACGCTTTTTCTTTTTAAGCAGTGTATGTTCAAACTGACAATATGTTTAAGTGTCTGTGAAATAGATTGTCGGTGTGCTTTGCTTTACACTACTAAAGGCAGTACATATCCTGTGTGGACCTTTTCTATCGATGTGAATGTGCTCTTAAATAGGCCTATCTGTTGGGGGGGGGTTTTGTTTCTTTTTGGTACGCCATTTGGTTCTATGATTTTAGGTATGCCTCTCTTCAAGAAAATACACAAGGTTGCAAAACAAATATATACCATGATTCCCATCATCTTCAAATGGATCAAAAGTGTGCTGAAGTATATCCATTGTTGGGTCACTGAGGTTAATAGATGGAACAACAACAACAACAACAACAACAACAACAACAACAACAACAACAACATTGTTAGTCTGTAACTCTGGGTGTGGTCTGTTATCATCAACACCAAAGCCACGGTCTATATCATAAATACCATCCATACTTGGGTTATGCGTTCCTGCATTGTTGACTATGCCTCTTTGCCACAGCTGAAGAGGAGTTTGCCCCCATTCTGTTGAAAGACCATGGTCATTCCACTGGTTCTGAAACTCAGTGGCAGCCCTTTGAACCCGTGGCAAATACATATAGTGAAGACAAAATATATGGAGCTCATTAAAGGTGGGGTAGGTAAGTTTGAGAAACCGGCTCGAGATCGCTAGAATTTGAAAATACACAACCGGAGAAAATCTGCCACTTCCTTACAGAGCCCCTCCTCCAACACACACGAACACGCACATGACCAATGAGGGCACGAGATAAGTTTGTGCCCCGATGGAAGGCTGACAGGCAGGTAGGCCTTTTTACAGTATTACGGCTTCTACAGATGATATTTTTATGGATTTTTTGTCAAAGCACTATTCATTGCTATCGGGATGTTTAGAGCATTCCATGGAATATAACAAAAAGTGTATTTCGAGCCGGTTTCTGAAACTTACCAACCCCACCTTTAAGTGAATCTAATACACCGTGCTCCTCCATAAAGTTGAAAAGATTAACAAAATGAAATGAGACTACTCGATTTACCTCTGCCCACAATCTCTCAATTCTTTGGTTGTGCACTGACCTGCCAGTAATTACACTGTCTGTTTAATCCTCTTCTGTAAAGCATGAAACGGGCAACACCTGTGTTTTCCAGTCCATGATCACACCTCACCCTGGACGGTAGTCCAAAGTTCTGAACACCGTCAATGAATAGTGACAACACACTAGAGGCTCTGTTGTTGTCAAGACAACCAAGGTATATGATGGTTCGACTGAAACCATCAACACAGCCGTGGAACACCATTCTCCATCTCACAAGCTTGTGGTTTCCATCTATGTGCCTAAAAGAAATTAAAATCAGAGTAAATCATGAGTGGGAAAACTATAACAAGGTCAAGGTTAGATATACATAAATAATTCTTAATAATGACCTCTTGTGCTTTTGATGCTTAGTCCATTTTGCTGTACACTCAAAGCTGTGAATGCAGGACTTATACTTGTAATCAAGGGTTTACTTTTTACATTTACTTTCACTCAAATAAAGGATATAAGTACTTAAGGATTGTAAGACAACTGACAACTGAGTTTGTGCTACTTGATTCAACCGAAGTTGTTCTATTGGGAATTTACTCACCATAATTGATTGGGGGTTGGAACACAGTAAATTCGTCGACGTATTGCATGGCGTCTGCTGAACGACCGTCCAATGGGGTCAACTTCTTGCAGACTCTGTCTAACACGCCACCTTTGAAGGCGCAACCCACGTGACCTCAAGCTCCCATGCACATATCGTTCACCTGCATTTGTGGTGCGCTGAAGAATTTCACCAACAACTCTGTTCAAGTTGTCATTGGATAGTGTTGCATATGTCAGTGGCTGAACGCCGAGCTGCTGTCTATGCCTGTAGAGAGTCCGACGAGATATTTGCTCTCCTGAAATGCTGTATCGAGGTCTGCCTTGATGTGTAGTCATGACAGGTGGAGGCAACAGTGCTAAACTATTCTCAGACCTGGTTCTTTGTCTGGTTTCATAAGCTGTCAGCAAAAAATGAAGACATCCATGCATTGTATTGAATACCTCTCTTGAATCTTCAGCAAATCTTGGGATTGATAGAAATCCAGATAAGGTTTCAATGTGGCAGAGATGGGGACTCGAGTCTGCGACTCGGACTCGAGTCGCACTTAAGTCGCACACACAGAGACTTCAGACTTGACTTGGACTCGTGACCAAAAGACTTCAGACTCGACTTGGACTCGTGTTTTGGGACTCGTGAACAATCATTGCGCACATGACCAATGAGGGCACGAGATCAGTTTGTGCCCAGATGGAAGGCTGACAGGCAGGTAGGCCATCCAGTTACTTTAGCCGGGCTCATTACGCAGACGTGCGCGCCTCTGTTACTACCTCGTAGTAACACCATGGCGACCGGCGGCACACCTGCGGCTGTACCGCTTGTAATTAGGTTCAACTACAAAAACTTCGAACAAAACGCCGGAGGCACCAACAAAAGGAGCGCACACTGCAAAGTCTGCAATATCAAAATCAAGGAAGCTGGCGCAACAACGTCGAATTTCATCAGGCACTTGAAAACTCACCCGGAGAGGTCAGTCACATTAACGCATGGACGGTTAGCAAACATGTTTAGCTCAGCATCAGCTATGTAATCTTAACTTAGCTTGCTACTAGCTTTGTAACTGAATATTTGAAAAAATTAGTGAATTGCTTGTCACACTTGTTTGAGTTGAGTGGCGTTGACATCCAACTCTTGACATGACATAAAAAAGGTCGGTAACGTTAATCATTACCCGCTTTTAAGTACTTTTAACAGTTTCCCTGCGGGGGATTAATAAAGTATTTGTGATACTGATTTCTGATTCTGAAGTGTTTTGCTTATGAGTTGTTTGCATTTAGCTAAAGTGTGATGTTTTTCCTCATATTGCATTGCAATAGCCTGTTTAAAGTGATCATATAACAAACAACTAATCAGTACTGATACTGTCTGCTAATAGATAGAGTGATAATAACACAGTAAATGCTTTGAATTTCTTAGATATAGCTGTGCAGTATTCTTAACAGACTGGATAGCAGCAGACAATAGAAGGCTTATTACAACCAGAAGAGACATGAGACTTTTATTTTTTTAGAGATTTGAGACTTGACTTGGACTCGTGACCAAAGACTTGAGACTTGACTTGGACTTGCAAAAAAAGACTTGTGAACATCTCTGCAATGTGGTCACGAAGTTCTCCATACATCCTCTCATGAACAAAAGAATCTGTACCTTCTCTTTGTATTCGTTCAATACATTCCAAGACATTATTAAAATAATGTCTAATTTGATTTTCATTGCTACTTACTCCCAAAATGAAAAACTGTACTTGCAAAGAAACCAGGATGACTTTGAATAGCATCATTGTATTGTATAGCTATTTAAAATCAGGTTAGGAAGCTGAGCAAGTCATGCATGTGTATTTCCTGGTTTGAGAGTGACTTCCTTCTTCAGGCGGGACTTCCTGTGTCAGTAGGTAATGGATACCAAAACGGATGAGACCAAATACATGCGAGTGTCAAGTATGTGTGTAAGTGACAACAATGTATGTATTTGAGAATATGATATATGTTTATGTAAGGGAAACTTCTGCAGCAATGGAGAGTCAGGACTCAGGAGAGTTGGAGGAGAGGAGAGTTCACGAGGAGAGTTGGAGCTTTGATGTCAAACACTGGTAGTTTATTACAAGTCATACGGCCGGAGAATTCATATCACAAGTCACAGCAGCAAAAGGTTCTGACTGCACGGGTGGGTTGTCATGTCAATTCTGATCAGCCTCGCATCTTGGTAGACCCTTTAACTAGTTTACAGAGAGTCAACCCACATATTGGGGGAAGGTCTACGTGACCACCTGGAGACACTGAATCACTTATCTGACTCTTTGGTTCTGTGGCCGAGGGTTGACCGGTCATAAAACTGGTAATGTCAACAATAGCTGAGACTTCCCATTCCTTAAGACAGATTGTTATCTGACTTAGGGTTCCTCGTAAATGTCAACAGGCAGAAAGGTTAAATATCTTAGGAGTAAGGAAGAATTATTCTTTGACACTTAGGAGTAAGACAGAAATATTAACAGTAATAACAGTTTATACATGTGAGAATAGAAATATATATATATGTAAAAGTTAGAACTTTTTTAGTGAGAGTGATATATGTGTGGAGGATGTGTATGGAGGTTATTCCCTATCTTTATTCAAGAGCGTGGTCTTTACATTTGAGAGCATAATTTATTGATTTCACGTTCAGATGTATTTATTTCCCTCAAACCCTGTCCTCAAATAGTCAACAACCCTGTAAAAATCCCTCAACCAATAGGAGGCCAGGTGTCCTTGCGGGTGCGTTCTCTTTACTTATTAGAGCGTGCCCTAAGGGCGGTTACTCTTTGGTTTATAAACTCCCGCCCTCCACGGCTTTATTGCATGTACTTCACTTGTTTCATTTACGACTTTTAGGGTAAAAAAGCACAGTTAAGTTATATATATATATTAGTGCTGTCAAAATTATCGCGTTAACGGCGGTAATTCATTTTTTGAATTAATTGCGTTAAAATATTTAACGCATTTAACGCATGTGCAGAATGGCCCGCCCCATACCGCCCCATACCAGTGGCAGCGCCAGGGTATGGCTGGGGTAGGCTACACCCATACCAAGAAATGGCTTAGCCCCACCATGAAAAATGATGTTAAAGTAAGCAAAATAAAGTCTGCCAACTCGCGCGGAGTAAATTGCACAGACAGCAGTTAGTAAGATTGATTTCAGTAGCCACGGTTTTGAAAACTTTTGTCACGTAGTGATCGTCTTCTCATCTTTGATAACGGCGTGGTGTTGTTGCAGGAAGTCCCGACGGAGAATACTCTTGCTGTAGTACAGGGCAGAGCCATATAATAGTAATAATATGGCTCTGGTACAGGGGTGCACATAACTGGTACGCAGGTTATGTGCGTAATCTGAAATGCGTACCGTCACTTGTGTCACAAAGCGCATTTGCGTACCGACGTACTTGTGAAGCTTTTCCAGAAGGCGGTTAGATCACCGGACGACAGAGTCGGTCTCCGTGTGCACAGACAGGGCTGCTGTTAACGTCGGTCTGTACAATGGAACTGTGCCCAAACTACGCCAACCGGCTGCGGTGGGAGACTCCCCCCTTCACTGGAGAACTGCGCTAAAACAGCTGATCACAACGTTCGCACTCTGTGGACACGAAGTACACCACTAGCCCCCCCTCTGTCGACTTTCCTGAAGTACTCCCCCGTTGATAGAAATCAACACGTAATGAATTAAGACCCCACGGTTTGATGATTGATAGGTATGTGGGTTGTCTTTCATTTTGACATGCAGAAAAATGTATGTATGTTAAATGGATATATCCGCCTTCTTTCATTTATCTTTCCATTCCCACAACAATATACATAAATAAATGGCATATTTTGGACATAGGCGAATGGCGAATGGTGATTAATCATGATTAATTAATTTATAAACTGTGATTAATCTGATTAAAAATTGTAATCGTTTGACAGCCCTAATATATATATATATATCTATACATACCAGCACAATCCGTGTATATCGACAACGGATCATTTGTTTTTCTTTAAGCGGAAGAGCGTCTGGGAGGCGTTGTTGCCTTTTACCTTACTAAATGGGGGCTAAGTGGGCTTTCCCCACTGTAAAGTTAGTTTAATAGGTTTATTTTTCCGCTACTTCCCCCCCCCACCCCCTTAACCTGTCTGCCTTTTTTCCCCTACTCCCCCCCCCCTACCCGACTTGTAAAGCGACCTTGGGTTTCCTGAAAGGCGCTATAAAAATATTATATATTATTATTATTAAATGGTCTCGTCAAAAGCACTCCATGTATCCATTTATTTTATTGTATATCCTTGAGGTTGGGAGTAGTAATACAAATGCCACTTCAATCTCATTAGTATGCAGAAAAAGTGACAGGTCGCCCCGCCCCTTTTCGACCGGAAGTCCCGCCTTATTTGACCGGAAGTCCCGCCTTTTTATTTTTATTTTGAAACCGGAAGTCCCGCCTCGTTCGACCGGAAGTCCCGCCTCGTTCGACCGGATGTCCCGCCCCCGCTTCCGGCGGATGTCCCGCCCCCGCTTCCGGTTTTCAAAATAAAAATAAATTAAAATTAAAATAAAAAAAATGAGAAAAATAAAATGCCGTTGTTTTCAATCAATTAATATGCCTAGGATATATGTCCCGCCTCCTTACCACTTCCTGTGTGGTTAATCCTGTATACAGTATCGAATGTAACTTACAAATACTTGCAAATAACATGAAATTAATCAAAAGTAAGGCATCTTAAAAACATATATTTAAACCTCTCTGTTTTTGCAAACAGGACATGACAGGACATGAGGGGAGAGAACATATGGTGGAGGAGGGGGAACACACACACACACACACACACACACACACACACACACACACACACACACACACACACACACACACACACACACACACACACACACACACACACACACACACACACACACACACACACACACACACACACACACACACACACACACACACACACACACACACACACTTTCCCCGCCCCTCACCCTCCCTCTGTCTAAATAAAAAGCCATCGTCTTTAGTCACTCTTAAATATTTTTCAAGTCGAGAGAAAATGGCCAAGAGACGTCTTGATATGAATTTAATCAGCGAGACACCGGTGACAACTTACAGCCATCCGTTGGGTGCTCCAAATCAAAGTAAAGCATATAAAAAACAGATATTTTAAAAAGTCAGCCTTTTTGCTAGAGGATAAGGGAGGGGGAAAACCCCAAACCCCCTATGGAGAAGTCATAAACCCCCTATGGAGACAAACATGTTGTAAACAGAGGGAGGTAGGTAGGTAATATACTTAAATATATATATATAGAAAGTCAGAGAATATTTATCAGAGGATAAACCATATACATTTGTACAAGTCGACACTGGTGCATTTTGTAAGAAAACAGAGTTTTCGTACTCAGACCGCTGCAACAATTTCAAGCAGATCTCTGTGATATGCAGTCGCTGTCCGAATATAATGATGGCTTTAATTATTTGTTAACAGTCATAAATGTATTTAGAAAAACCTGTGCTCAAACATTAAAAAGAAAAAGAAGGGTAAGGTTACCAAAGCTTTTTGATACAGGTTTAACACACAGCGAGATCCCTAAAAAGTTACAAACAGCTGAGGGGAAAGAATTCTTTAATAAAGTTTAATAAAGTTTTTCAAAACTTGTTGAAGAAAAATGGTATACAACATTATATATAACCGCCATTGACATAAAGGCATGTATGGTAGAAAGATTTAACCGTACGCTGAAAACTAAAAAGTGGAGGTATTTTACAGCTAAAAACACTCCTAGACCTATGATAGTGTTTTTTATGTATGACAACTCTACAACTGGTAGAAAGTTAAGTACTTTTTCTGAGCAGATTTTCTTTAAGACTGTGACTCTTAACACACCAACCCCCCGAGAGCCAGACATACTCATCCCCTTTTCAACGTATTTTGTTTTTGTCTTTCTCGCTTTTTTTTTCCATTATATTTTTGAAAAAACTACATAGTGATTGCTAGCAAAAATACAACATGCAACTAATACATTATACAATATTACGACTTTTTGCGATATTTTCAACACAATATACTTGTACCCTTTTTTTTTTTTGTAGGACTTCAAGATATTTTGCATGTCATACATAAACACGGTGTCATCTTTCTTGAAACTGACGTGCTGTCCGTTTTACAAACAAGTTATGTTTATGCTTCTTCATCCTCTGAATGTTCCTCCCCCGTCCCTCTTCACAATAACAATCAAGGTGGATCTATGAAATGAAACACCTCTTCCCAAAGCGTGACTACCCTATTGAGGGCATGCGTCTAGGGCAGTAGGGTCTAAATCGATGGGCCAGATATACTAACATGCAGAACGTACGGTATGTTTGAAAAAGACTAACCATTTATCCAGTTCAAGCTGTCTTTAAGATGTGACATCGCGCTCTGACTATTTCCCATAAAATCGTGACAAACTATTACTTGTTCTTACATTTGACCTCTTGCTGCTTGGTTGAAAATGATAGATGAAAAATAACTTTTTTAAAAAGAGTCAAACCACAAATGTTTTAAGATTGTTACAAAATGTAAAAAATAAAAAAGGTCTGGAGACAAAATTAATTCAGGTGACTCTGGCTTTATTAGGACAACAGACATATAATACAAATGGGTTATGGGGTTAAATATAACCATCGTGGACTTAATAGTCTAACAAAATACTTTTATCTGAATACATTTGTTCTTTTTAAGAGCACTTTTTGAAATTATTTATTTATTATTTCAGTGGAACAATCCAGTGTTTGTTAACATTAACGCTTTCTTCTCTTTTTCTTGTGTTACTAAGATACTTTTAAACACACTTTGGTGTATGCAACACTTGTTCAGATAAAACAAGGTTTTTTCTTTTCTGATAAACTTACATATTTTAGTTATTTTATGTTACCAAGATACTTTGAGATACACCCTGATGTACACAACACTTAACAAAGGGTATAATATGAAGTAGTTGGTAAGGAAGGGGTTTTTCTTTAAGGGTGCAAAACTTTTAGAACAGGGTAAAATATTCATTAATTTGTATTGAATTGAGTTTTCTTTTTTTGATTTTCAACATACTATATGACTTTTACATATTTCTGACGTACTATACTTTTTTTTTTTGACTTTTTTCTGTAGAATCTTGACAAAACTATTACTTGTTCTTAAATGATGACCTATTGCTGGAGATGAGATGAAAAAGCTACAACGCTTAAAGAACTTTTTTCTAAAAAACTCTCAACTCTACACTGACTCCCCCCACTCAACGCAATAAGTCCCACCCCACTCAGCAAATCATCTAAAACGAAGGACCCCATCAAGACGACCGTTGAAAACTAGCCATGGATCTGAGAAAAACCAAGTCTGATGTAGCCTACCCTTATTATCACCAGGATAATGGATATGGGCTTAATGACTGGATGGTACAAAGTAGGGGAGAGGATGTTCCCGAAGAAGAGCTCTCCTCTATATGTAATAGTATTGTAAACGAAACATTTAAAGTGGTCCCGGAATCTTCATTTTTCAGAAACATTCTGTAACATTACCGAAGAAATTACACTTACTCTTTTTCTTGTGTTACCAAGATACTTTTAGATACAGTTTGGTGTCTGAAAACTGAAACTGGGTGAATATAAAGTACTTTATAAGGAATTCGGATTCTTTTAAAGGCAGATTTTGGCTTTTTTCTCTTGCCAAGATACTTTTAGACACACTTTGAGGGATGCAAAACCTTAAAACTAGAAAATGAAGTACAGTCTGATTAGATTTTTTCTTAAAGACTGTTTCCCTAAAAGGTAAGTTTGTGATTTTAACAATTTTCCCTGACACTTGGCAGATTTGTGTGTAATTCTCTCACAAAGGAACTGTAAGATACACTTTTTATGTATGCAAAACCTTAAACTTTTTTTTTTTTTTTGAAAATAAAATACTTTGTCTGAATACATTTTCTTTAAAGGCACTTTTTTTATTTTAACGCTATTTCAGTGGAAAAATACAGTTTTGTTGACATCAAGGCTTTTTTTCTCTTTTCTTGTGTTACTAAGATACTTTTAGACACACTTTGATGTATGCAACACTTGTTCAGTTAAACAATGGGTTTTTTTTTCTTACATATTTTAGTTATTTTATGTTACCAAGATACTTTGAGATACACCCTGATGTACGCAACACTTAACAAAAGGGTATAATATGAAGTACTTGGTAAGGAAGGGGTTTTTCTTTAAGGGTGTAAAACTTTAGAACAGGGTAAAATATTCATTAAATTGTATTGAATTGAGTTTTCTTTTTTGATTTTCAACATACACAATGACTTTTCCATATTTCTGATAAACTATACTTTTTCCGTAAAATCATGACAAACTATTACTTATTCTTAAATTTCACCTATTGCTGGAGATGAGATGAAAAAGCTACAACGCTTAAAGAACTTTTTTTCTAAAAACTCTCAATTCTATAATTGACTCCCCCATTCAACGCAATGAGCCCCACCCTCCACTCAACAAATCTTCTAAAACGAAGGACCTCACTAAGACGATCGTTGTAAACTAGCCATGGAGCAGAGAAAAGCCAAGACTCCCCCCGCGAGTTGC
>NW_027262592.1:0-26735 GCF_902827115.2 Pseudochaenichthys georgianus | reverse complement strand
GTACAGTGGCGCCAGCAGGGGGGCCAGGGGGTGCCATGGCCACCCTGATATATTGTTGGCCCCCCCACCACACATACAGTAAATACAGTTTTATTAATGTGATTGTGACCTTTTTAATCATTTAAGTCTTCTACACACTTAGGTCGCAGCTCCTTCAAAATGAAACGAGAATCTATGCAGTTTTCCTCTTCTGTGTTTAGTCAAGTTTGTTTCATAATGCTCTGTATGCTAATTAAAAAAGGGTAACCAGTTTGTTTATAAAGTAATAAATATACATTTTCAAAAACAAATTGAATACAAGCTATATGTATTACTCTCACCACAAGTGGCCTCATCTAAAAAAATTGAAATATGTCTCGTCACCTATTTTCTGTCTAATACGAAAAGGTGGTGTTTTGTATCATTTATTATGTTTAGAATTTGCTATAAAGGTCAATAATAGATGGTGTTTTTGGTGTTCAATCACAGTATGTATTTACCATTTTATACCCCTTGTGTTTTTTGGGTCCTGTTGAAATAAAATAGTCATGTTTTAAAACTTGGTTTAATAAAGTCAATCATCTTTGATCCCAGTGTGACACAAACAGCTTTGTTCAGTCCAAAACAAGTTATAACCTAGAGCAGTGGTTCCCAAACGGTGTGCCCACTGGGTGTGGCCGTGAGGCAAGTCCCGGGTGTGCCGTGGGATTTTGTGACAACTATACGTTATTATTGCAATATACAACTACATAAAAATAATTATTTTTGTATTTACTATATCAGTACTTTGTAGATTTATATGTACGTAATCTGCGCGACTACATCTCCACCTGCAGTGCTGCATAAACATTGGCTGAGTCAGCGATAACTCTCGAGGGATGGAGGACGTATGCCCATTATTTTGAGTTCATTCCGAAGAATAGACAGGATGTGACGGTGAGGTGCAACTGTGTCCAGGCCAGAAGCTGCTATCCACTGCTGTAAAACACCACGTCACACCTCAACACACACCTGCAAAGAACACATGCTAAGGTGGAGCTACCGCACACGCTATGTGTTTGTTTATATCACAGTCTGTTCTTCTTCTCTGTCTTCCGGTTGTTGCCTGTTTTGAATGACGAATTCCACACACTACCGCCGCCTGCTGGTAAGGAGAGTTATTGCCACTCACGCATGCGCAGTTCGTACGTGCTCGCTGAAGTCTTTGCGGTGTCTGGTTCCAGTGCAACACATGGCCAACACGCAGGAGAACACGCCGACGCAACAGTGAGCAGAGATAGACTGCGCAAAATATACAGATAGCAGGAGACAGAGGACAGCCACGGTCAGATAGGAAAACATTCAGGATGGAAACTGAACTAAAGAGAACATTTGAAACTTTAGCAGTCGCGTGATCTGCCTGCAGGGAGGGGCGGGCCGGCCCAGCGAGTAAAGTAACGAGTTACTTTATGTAGAGAGTAACGAAGTAGTGTAATACTTAAGTAATATGTAATATGTAATATATTACTTTTTTTTAGTAACGACTCTGCTGAAATGTTAACATTTATAATTTGTAGTTCAGGACCATGGACAATGCAGCTTCCTTGCATCTGTGCTGAATTTCCTTTGTCTCATTTTTAATGTTGTGACCTGTCTGGTTTAAATGAGTGTGTTGCTGCTTTGATGAAGCCTAATTTGATAACGTTTCAAATTCATTTCTGAAATATTTCGTTACTAAATATTTCATGAGTAATATAGTTGTCTTTGTTACATTTTATTTGGCATTTGTAAATAATTATGCACATTTACAGATATTTTACATATGAGTGATAACACGTGTTATCAGGGCTATTTTGCACAATAGGTGTGCCTTGAGATTTTGACTTGTCCTTTGGTGCCTTGGGCACAAACAGTTTGGGAACCACTGACCTAGAGACATAATATAACTGAAGAACATGTTGTGTTGCTGTTGTGTATTGTATGTGTTGAGAATGCTGAACATTTTGTGCCTTACTATAAAGGAACTTATTTAAATTAAGCTGCATTTGTCTTTTTATAAGGAAAGAACAACTAGCATATATAAAGAACAAAACAATAAATCACCAACACATGTATACATAACACAAAACAAGGTTCTTTTAAATGTTGTTTGAAGTAAAATGTTAACTATCCGTATTATATTCACTTCAGATGAATAGTATCAGAAAATGTAAAATAAGAAAACCAAAGTATATCAGTAGGTGATTCTCTTTTCCATTGTTTTCATCTAGTCTATACTTTTACAACAATTACATTCTTGGTTTTGGTGGGCCACCCCAAGATTTTCAGTGGCCCCATTTGGCCACCCCTATGAACAATCTCTGGAGGCGACACTGTGCGTGATATGAACAAACAACATGTGCGTGTGCGTTCCATTTTCACTCTACAGCGAGAAGCTCACGGGGCTTTCCTGAACCTGTGTCGAGAGCTGGAGATAATTTAAATCTCAGATTTGCCTTCTTAATCGTTTGTTTGGGTCCCTCACTTCCATTTCGCTTCTCATGCACTGATTCGCTCGCTGAACAGCCAATCAGAGTGATTTCTTTTGCCGACTGCCTTTGGCCGACAGCCAGCGATTGTTGAATCGGCGGGTCTTCGGCCGAAAAGGCGTCGGCCCGGCTGTAAAGACCTGACGTTGCGGGACACACCAATCTGAGTAGGGCGTGTCGACGCTCATCTTCGGCCTGACGCCCACCGACGCCGATAATCGGCCTGGTGTGTCCGTGCCTTTAGATGACCCCACTTGGCTGTCCGGCAAGAACCAAAAACCGTGATCAGGATGTTAGCCAACTGTCTACCTACTCTGCATTGATGAAATGTGTTTATTGGAAACTAAAACGAAAAGCATGAAATGTGACTGCAAGGAGCTGAACCAAAGTAGCTACTTATAAATAGCTAACATTTGAACAGTTAAAAATGTCTTTTCTTGGTGAAACTAACCTGTGATTCATTAGTAGAAGTTATTGAATGTTTTGAGTAAAGGCCATGTGGAAAAAGGTTTTAAAGAAATAGTAGAATGCTTGTGACGAAACAGGGTTGTTTTGTGTACCTCTAGTGCTAGAAATGTAACTGTTGCCTGTTGGTAACTTTAGGTGAAATGGGCATTTTGTCATCTTTACATATCACTTTTTTTCTTCTTCTCTCTGTAGGTCTGTGATACCATACTGAGACACACCAGGGAACGCTTCTCCTTCACAAACCACCTTGTCAGTGCCACGTTGCTGCAGGGGGACAGGTGTGAAGAGTTCAAGATGGCATTTCCTGAAGATGCACTGAGGAACACCTTGAAGGCCTACCCAATGCTTAATAGAAGCAAGCTGAAGACAGAGTCTCATCTACAACAGTTGTTCATGGAGAATAATCTTGAACAATTATTTTCAGAGACTGTTACTCTCCTAAAGATCCTCATCACCAGTCACACCCATGACCATGGCGGAAGCTGAGAGGTGCTTCTCCACTTTGAAAAGGATTCAAACCTTTCTTCGAAACACCATGACCCAGGAGAGGTTGAATGCATGCTGGTGAAGGAGAAGACTGACTTTAATCAGAAAGTCATTGAGAAATGTGCAGGCCAGAAGGAAAGGAGGGCAACATTTATATTCAAGTAGTGCTAGTGTCCATGAATCACAATAAATGTCCATCAACATTACAGTGGTGTTGTAGGCTGGTTTTTTTTGCGCCCCCCCCCAAATTTTTTAGCATCAGAGACATGTTTTTTATATATCTGAGAGTATAATATATGCTTAAAAACAGTATAATAGGAGACCTTTAACTTCCAAAAATCTCGCTCCCCTACAATCAGAGACAAAAGGCAAAATCAAAAAGCATGGCAGTCACTTCCCTGTTAGCTGTTTTAAGAAAGAAAAATAATTGAAACAAAGGTAAACGGTGTCCGAACTTTACTCAGATCACTAAACATAAACGTACATCTCATTTCCAATACAACATCTGAAATTCTATTCATAAACCAACACCTGTAAGTCATACAAGAAACGACAGAAATAAATCTTAGGATAAATGTTTTAATGATGTATAAAATACATTTAAGTTTTTTTTCAATAATAAAAACAAAGTGGTTTGAATTTCAGGTTGCACGGTAGATATTAATATGAAAATAAGTAAAAACAAAACTGCCCAAAGCACTACACATGACAAATAAGAACGCAGATATTTGGCTACACTGTGAGGGATTTTTTTATCTTTACAAGTAAACTTGACAAAGTATTTTTCTTGGTGCATCATTGTTTATATTTTCTTTCAAATAAAGAGCCGTAAGGTCCTTAAAGTAGAATTAAGCAAGAATTGGACCCACTATTAATAAAATGAATACATATCTGAGCATGGGGGGCTTAACTCTGGACCACCACACACCTCTGGCCTGAAGCTCCAATAATAATAATAATATACTGTACAAAGACTAACAGGCCTAGTCTGAGTGTTTATGAAGGGGGTGGGGGGTGGCTGCTCTTCCCTTGGCTGAAATAGTGACCTCCAGTGGTGGGATGGGACTACTGCACAGTTCGGGGTCGGAAGAAGGATTTCTCACATCTGTAGAGCAAGACTGCCAAATGACAAAAGACTGGACCACCAACAGCACATCTGGACCGGTTTATGTTTCTGATGAAATGCTATGTGAGGCTGGGCCGCATTTAGGCTTCTGTGAGATTAAAAACAGAGTTATCATTGGTGAATAATGCTTGCTCAGTTGTCATGGAGATGGCTTAGTTGTCATGTATCATGTAAGCTAGGTAAGAAACTTCAGTGACATGATAACACCTGCCAACATATAACACTGAGATCACGTGAAGACCATGAGATGCAGTTGAAAGGATTATCTTTGGGTTTTTTCACAGCTTCGTTGAATACTCAAATCTAGTTGTTCAATTTGGACATTCAGCAGCTTGCTGTGTGATGATAGTAGAGTGTTGCTATGGACGCTCTTATCAAGGGACTATGTGCAGTCATATCAACGGCAGAAAGAATTTAGATCCATTTAACATCAGCAGGAGCGAAAAAAACATTCATTTACGATACTTCATCAGAGACACTGTGGAATACTTTTAGAAAATGCAGTGTTATATTTGCAGATAGCACACAACTTTGGATCCTTGATAGCTAACTGTACCCAGTGAAAAAAGGAAACTTAAGAAGAGAAGGAAGAAGTTGAAAGACAGAGAAATCAGCAGAAGACAGAAGTAAACACTAAAGGGAACAGCAGAAGAAGAAGACAGACAGGAAGTAAACACTAAAGGGAACAGCAGAAGAAGAAGACAGACAGGAAGTAAACACTAAAGGGAACAGCAGAAGAAGAAGACAGACAGGAAGTAAACACTAAAGGGAACAGCAGAAGAAGAAGACAGACAGTAAGTAAACACGAAAGGGAACAGCAGAAGAAGAAGACAGACACGAAGTAAACACGAAAGGGAACAGCAGAAGACAGACAGACAGGAAGTAAACACTAAAGGGAACAGCAGAAGAAGAAGACAGACAGGAAGTAAACACTAAAGGGAACAGCAGAAGAAGAAGACAGACAGGAAGTAAACACTAAAGGGAACAGCAGAAGAAGAAGACAGACAGGAAGTAAACACTAAAGGGAACAGCAGAAGAAGAAGACAGACAGTAAGTAAACACGAAAGGGAACAGCAGAAGAAGAAGACAGACACGAAGTAAACACGAAAGGGAACAGCAGAAGACAGACAGACAGGAAGTAAACACTAAAGTGAACAGTAAGAGGAACACAGACAGGAAGTGAACAGTAAGAGGAACACAGTTTGGGCTCTGCAGAGTTTAAGGACTTGTTAGTGGAACAGAAACTGAACAGACTATGACAGTTATAGAAATCTCCATTAGTGTGGCTGTCACAGCACTCCCAGCTGTTGCTATGCAGTAGATGGACTAGAAGTGGATTCGTGGAAACAACATTTTATTTGTTCATATCAATAAAAACTGGTTTCATTCAATATATTGGGTCAAATCATTGATTAACTTAGTAATAAGCGGGATAATGTGCAGTAATCCGGTCAATATGGCGAAAGGAACCCTGAGTGATCAGGATCTGTCATTCAGGATGTTTTCACTATTCTGAATTGTTATAGCAACACAATTGGCACAATTAAGGCATAAAGGCAATAGTGCAAACCCAGCAGCTGGAAACAGAGCTCCAAGCTGGAGCTGCTGCTACACTTCCTCTCTCTTTCTATTCTCTGGAGGGGCTCTGGCGCTCCCTGTAGGAAGGCTTTGGGTCGGCCAGCTCAAGGGTGTTGTGGCCAGGCCTTGATTTCATTTCATGAGCCAGTTTTATTACATTGGCATGTCAATTATTTAACACTGAAGACACCGTTTTGGAATAGTTGTTTGTGTAGCTGTGATGATGATGTCCCTGCTGTACTCTCCTTCTGCCTAACAGCAGTCATTTCTACAACAGATTATGAATGTGATTTTTTCTTTTTGCAAGCATTGGGGGAGCAGCAGTTGCTCAGTATGTAGGGACTTGGCTTGGGAGCTGGGCAGCAAACCACCACACTGCCCCCAACCCCGGGCCTCCGCAGCCCACTGCTACTCGCACAGGAGAAGGTACATGTACAGTCTGAATGTTACAGTGTGCGGTCTGCATGTGTGACACACAGTACTGACTTCCTGTTTCTCCACCAAACTAACTAGACTACTGACTACCAACCTGCTACTGATCCCTTTACATCCACTCATTACAAAAAGATACGCTGATATAGAACTTGCTTTTGACAAAAGTGCAAATGAAACCATTTGGTAAGAATAGGACGCACCTTAACTCTCTCTCCCCCCCTTCTCTCCCAACATGCATGCACGCACGCACAAACGCACACACACACACACACACACACTCTCACTCTCTCTCTCTCTCTCTCTTCTTTGGACAAGTTGTAGAGGGGCGGGGCTCTGGTGTCCATAGTAACAGTGCTCAGAGCAGGACACAGGGACAGTCCCCGCTCTTCTTTTTCCCCGTGTGATGAGCTTGGGGGGGAGGACTCTCCATCTCCTGAAACTTTCTGTGGAAGAAGAATAGAAATAGAAAGATAGGAATGAGTCTTTCTAAAGTCGACTCCCTGGTCATGTGTGTGGGGGTGTCCCCTTGATATTACACAGTGTCATTTGATTGAATTTTGATATACTGAATATTAATAAATGCAGGTTCAAACTTAATAAGGTCTAAGTAAGAAGAATCTTAGCGTCAAACTGTATGGTCCCGTACTGTAGCCACTGTTTTCGGCTGGTCTGTAGACTTGGCTTTGGAACCAGATGATCGGGGGTTCAAGTCCGTGAGCAAGGTGCTCCCCAATGCAGAGGGCAAATGTTACTATGTGTGTGTCCATGGACATGTGTGTAACCAGTAAAGAGGGTTTCATGTATATTCATCTATTTTTCATTATTAATCAGATTGTAAGGTAAGACCATTTTGGATGCTATCCTGATCTCCAGGACCTTAAAAGGCAGTAGGTTCAATTATGGTTCAAAGTAGATGTAACCAACTACATATTTTGATATTTCTATCAAATATAAATAAAAGGTTTATACATTCTTACTTCCCATGTATTAGAAATGTATGTATTAATTAAATCAAGTCATCAATACCAGTCAAGGCCTTCATTTCAGAGTAATGATTTCATGCTTTCAAGACTTTTTAAGGACCCGCAGGATCCCTGTACAAACCCGTGTGCAGGGTTTTGGCATCTAACAAGCCTTTAAACATATATTTGACCAACTGCACCTGATAATTTGTACCAGCTCCAAGAAGCATTCATCCACGTTGTGGCGATTCTTGGCAGAAGCCTCCATGTAGTGGATCCTGTTCTCTCTGGTGAACGCCTGGGCATCCTCCCTGGAGATCTGCACACAGAGAAAACTCAATCTGATCCACTGGCCCGCCTCCTGTCACTCTCTGTCCCCATGAGAGATAAGGCTTTTTTTTTAATACAAATATAGGAGGATATATGTCTGGGACTAATGGCGCTTTTCCACTGCAGGACCAAGCACGGCTTAGTACGGTATGGTTAGGCGTTGGTAGGTCAGGCTCACTTTATGCTGCGTTTCCATTCCAGTTTACCAACTGGGGTAGTAACTATAATAACGCAGTGTAGGCGGTAGTGCTGTAGCGACGCGTCGACAACGTCGACTTCAAAATATCGTCGCCGACATATTTCCGCGTCGACGCGTCGCTACACACACGTGGGTCACCCACAGCAACAAGCAGTTCTAGCTGTGGTGGCTACCATTAGCAGCTAGCATTTGCTCTCCGATTTTTACATTAAAATGGAATTATGGATTATAAATTCAATCATTTATTTATACATAGACGTTAAAAACCTATGGATTAACCGATTCAGCCGCGTTTTTTCTCATTTTAATGCCATTGAACACGTCTTTTGATCAGATTGACAGCTACGGTGGTGAGACGATCTCCCTAGAAGCTCTGTAAAGGTACGTGTTGTGATGACTGTATTTGCTTCCCCTATCGCAATCAGTGATGATATATATACCTACATAATCTGTGGAACCTCAGCTTTAATCGGATATCTTGTATGTGCAGCTACGATGAGTAATAAGGGTACTTTTATCTTGAGTTCTGTGCCAAAGTGCGTTAGCATTTTTCGCTCAGGGGTCATTTAGATGCTTCTTATGAGACTTGTGTTTTGTTTTGGTAAAAATAGTTTGTATCGTCAGTTAGCTGAGATTATTCCCGTTAATCTGGTATAACACATTAATAGGTTCTTAAATATTAAGATCCCCTGAGACACGGTATCGTGAAAAAATTTCTTTTTACATTACGTTTTTTATGAATTGAACAACAGAAAAATAATCGTTAGATTAGTCGAGTAATCGATCAAATAATCGCCCCAATTAATCGTTTTCAAAATAATTGTTTCCCCCCAGCACTAGTAGGCGGGGCGATCGGCTGTTCGGCGGGCAGAGCGACGCTGCGTAAAACTGCTGTGACGTCATCTTCAATGCGAACCACAAAACCAAAACATCAGCCGTTAACTGTTAGCCCTCAAGCTCACAGCTCCTCATATCTGTTCAGAAACTAGACACAACAAGTTAAACAAGTACAAACCACAGACTGCCTGTGTCATGGCGAATACAGTCGCTGCTTTATTTATGTCTGTAGGCCGTTGTTGTGAGTGTGGACGGTCGGAGCATATACTGCGTTAGCTTAGCCAAGCTCCATTTAGAAAACACGCATTTTAAAAGGTTTTGCGCCTGCCGTCTGTCTGCAGACCGGTATCAGTATGTTGTTACTTCGGCATCATTTTGAAACGTGTATTACAATGAAATCACAGTAGCCCCCTTGCCAGCGATTCTCTCTGACCATTCAGCAGTCGAGAGTGTTTACATCTCTAGTTTAGCATATTCAGCCCGGTTGTTGGCCCGGTAAGAACCTCGATTTTGGAGGGCCAGAAAAAAGGTGAAAGAGTAGCCGTGAGCCGGAACACCGTGCTACGTGCTGCAGTGAAAAGCGCCATAAGTTAGCTTTCCTCAAACACAACATAACTAAATAAAACAGATCTACCAGGTTACTGTTGCTGTTGGAGTAGAGGCCGTACAAACATTTTTGCATTAACTGATTATTATGGAGTATTATGTTGATGGCTGTAAAATAATGACACCAACAGGTATTAGATTGGTTCGATATAAGCTCATTTAATAATACAATTAAGCATGCTGGCAGGTTGTGTTTTGTTTTCACATTTAAAGCCCTCCACATACACTGCATCACTGCTCACCAGAGAGCCTTTCACCAAGGCAACTCAACAAAATAGGTAAAGAAAGTTATGGCGAAAACTATGGCGAAAAATGTTCGTCAACGACCTTTTGTACATGACTAAGACGAGACGATCACGAGCTAAAAATAGATTATTGATAACGAAAACAATGACGAAATGTATATTTAGTTTTCGTTGACGAGACGGGACTAAGGTGTTAATGGTGGACTATCGGACATTCAAAATGCAGAATATTTTGCCCCAAGTGTCCGTCTTGTCTGTCAAAATGCATCTTACGTTTCTAACTTGCAATAACATTATTTCTGCTCTCTTCACTCCAGAAGAGCGATCTCCCTGTGTCGCTCTGTGTGCGGGGGGCGGGGCCTAACAGACACGCTGCAGCGGACACAGACAACGGAGCGTTCAGAGAGTAGAGAGACACTCCACAAGGCTCAATGTGGACAAAGCTTGTTTGCCTTTAGTGTTTTCGCGTTAGCGCGTTGACACGAGTAGAGTAGTCTGTCCAAACAGCTGGCCAAAAGGCGTCATATTCAATCGGAGAAATGCACAATTTTCATTGTTTGATTGGTCCATTTCAGAATAATATATATCAGGGGTAGCCAACACGGTGCCCGCGGGCACTCAGTCGCCCGCAGGGGCAACGTGAGGCGCCCGCCGGGCACGTTCTAAAAATAGCTCGCAAAGAAAATCCAAAATGTATAAAATACACACCAAAAAAAAGGAAATGTAATTAAAAGAATCTACCCCATGCATAAACGAAACCTAAATCATAGCGAACTCTATCTACTTACTATAACTCTATATCTATCTAACACCCCTCCTCCCCCCACCCCCACTATGAATATCGACGAATCACGTTCTTGCTTGATTTCCGGGACCAGCGTTGCAGTCGGGAAGAAAAGCAATGTGGCACCTCCCCGCTGATTTTCCTTCTGGCAGAATCTACACATCAGCCCCATTGAACAGCCTATCATGCCAGATACAACACATGAGGGCCAGAGTTTTACTCTGTGTGTTGTAACTTGCATATATATGTATTCCACTTGACGCACAGACACGGCGTAAACTCCACGCACTTTTCGAAATCCCGTTTGTGTCCCCCCACTTTACAAATATGTTTATTATTATTTTTGTAACGCATGCCGTCATCGCCACGGAGGAGCACTCAGAGAGAGAGAGAGAGAGAGAGAGAGAGATAATTCCAATGTGTACACTAGGACAGTACAAAAAACAGTTTAAAAGGGGAGTGATTAGTAAAATATGCATAAATAAAAAGAAAGAACGCTAACTAGGTAACACAAGATATGAATAAACAAGTTTAAATGATTTGTTATTGGTTGTGATATTCTAAAAATGTTTGGATTATTGAAAAGTATACAGCTCCCTTTCATCTGAGTGTTGAGAGCTGTATCCATAAATTCATTTTGTGCTCAAAGTGCACCAGATTGATGCATTTCACTTCAACATTTAAAAAAAAAATCTTCCCGGGGTTGAATGCCCCCGGACCCCCCCAGAGGAGGTGAGGCCCCCCCTAGAGGAGGTGAGGCCCCCCCTAGAGGATGTGAGGCCCACTCCCAAATAAAGCAGGTTAAAATAATTAAATTGCATACATGTTCTTTTAGTAAACACTGAAAACGGGTCCCACAGACCCAAACAGCACACAAAGATTAAAGGTAAGCATATAATAATGTTAAAATGTGCTAAATATATACACTGCAAAAAAAAGAAAAGAAAAGAGGAGTAAAAGTAGCTCACAACTTGTTTTATTTTTTGAAAGTAGCCCTCATCCTAAAAAAGGTTGGTGACCCCTGATATATATGATATGTTTTATAATGATTGATCATGAAAGTGTTCTCAAAGCTGGTGAAGGTGCAGCTAGTCTGAAGTACTTTGTAGACTGCAGGGTAGCTGGTGAAGGTGCAGCTAGTCTGAAGTACTTTGTAGACTGCAGGGTAGCTGGTGAAGGTGCAGCTAGTCTGAAGTACTTTGTAGACTGCAGGGTAGCTGGTGAAGGTGCAGCTAGTCTGAAGTACTTTGTAGACTGCAGGGTAGCTGGTGAAGGTGCAGCTAGTCTGAAGTACTTTGTAGACTGCAGGGTAGCTGGTGAAGGTGCAGCCAGTCTGAAGTACTTTGTAGACTGCAGGGTAGCTGGTGAAGGTGCAGCTAGTCTGAAGTACTTTGTAGACTGCAGGGTAGCTGGTGAAGGTGCAGCTAGTCTGAAGTACTTTGTAGACTGCAGGGTAGCTGGTGAAGGTGCAGCTAGTCTGAAGTACTTTGTAGACTGCAGGGTAGCTGGTGAAGGTGCAGCTAGTCTGAAGTACTTTGTAGACTGCAGGGTAGCTGGTGGATTTACTCCAGGTGGAACTAAAGTCTGATTCAACACTTGGTTATATTTCACATCATTCATCCAGATCTGTGAAGTAACTAAAGGGATTAAATACATGTAGTGGAGTAAAAGTACACCATGTACCTCTGAACTGAAGAGGAGTAGAAGTACTAAGTAGCAAAACATTTAAATGTAAAGTACAAGTACCTCAACATTTTACTCAAGTACAGTACAATATAATAACATAATTATACATATTTTATTTATTTATTTCACATGTAAATAAAGCAATGTTAATTCGGTTAACAATTTGTTTAGTTTTTCCCTTTAAAAAATAACAAAAAGTACCTACAAGAATACCGTTAAGGTACCGGATCGATAAGCAGTTTCGATAAGAGTAGTAGTACCGTTAAAAACCTTAGCGATACCCATCCCTATATATTACACAAGTAAAGTGTTAAGAGAGTTGCTTTACGAATGTCAACACGTGATGCTGTCACATTGATTCCAATGTCAGAAACCTGTATTTGCCTAACTGAATTAGTTTAAAGAGAGAAAACATTTTGACTAAAAGTTGACTAAAATGTAATTTTTCATCGACTAAAAGTTGACTAAAACGTTTTGAGTTTTCGTCGACTAAAACAAGACTAAAACTACGAAGGATAGGAATGACTAAAATGTGACTAAAACTAATGATCATTTTCGTCTAAAGACTAAGACTAAATCAAAAACAGCTGCCAAAATGAACACTGTTGCCCAGGTAGCAGAACAACCAGAGGAATGTTAACTGAAACCTTATCCAACAAAAGAGCCCTGTTGATGGAGGGAAAAAAGGCGCAGAGAAAGCGTTATGTTCTCTCTACTAAACTACATCAATAAACAACACACCTTCTATTTATCAAAACCAGCGGATGTTTGCTCTGCCTTCATCAGAGCACTGAGTTTGGGTTACTGATCTTTGAGATTCTTTGGTCACTAGCCATGCTGCTACAGTAGTAGCCATGCTGCTACAGTAGCCATGCTGCTACAGTAGTAGCCATGCTGCTACAGTAGTAGCCATGCTGCTACAGTAGTAGCCATGCTGCTACAGTAGCCATGCTGCTACAGTAGCCACAGTAGCCATGCTGCTACAGTAGTAGCCATGCTGCTACAGTAGCCATGCTGCTACAGTAGTAGCCATGCTGCTACAGTAGTAGCCATGCTGCTACAGTAGTAGCCATGCTGCTACTGTAGCCATGCTGCTACAGTAGCCATGCTGCTACAGTAGCCACAGTAGCCATGCTGCTACAGTAGCCATGCTGCTACAGTAGCCACAGTAGCCATGCTGCTACAGTAGCCATGCTGCTACAGTAGTAGCCATGCTGCTACAGTAGCCATGTTGCTAACGATGTTGTAGATTGATCTTGTCAATAGGAAAACAACGGATAGGACATGGGTTTTTAGTGGACCTTTCCCATTTCTCTAACTCCCCTCCTCGACTCCTATCCTCGAGACGTAGTCCCGCCCACAGGAGATGCAAGCGGAGGAGTCGAGGAGTCGAGGAGGGGAACCGAGGAGAGAGGAGGGGAACCGAGGAGAGAGGAGGGGAAGCAGCAGGCGGTGAGAGAAATGAGAACTCCTCTCCTCTGAGCGGTCATTTTAAAGAGACGTCCATTAATGATGACACGAGGCTCAGCAGCCTCTGTCTGACGGACACATGTGTTCATGACCACTTCTATATTTACTTTGATTCATTCACAGTGCGGTATAATGAGACAATAACAGGCTACAGATGCGGACATATACACACACATATATTTATATACAATTTCAGAATCAGTAAGTATGAGAGCACTCTCATAATAATGTAACACTATCAGAGACTGGATATATCCCCCCCTCTGTGGTCACTACAATGGGGAAACGAAATTACGAGCCAAAAGTTTTATGCACCTGTATATTACTGAGTGATATATATTATACACACTGCTCTGCTTTTTGCACGGACCTCAGCAGCTGTTCTCACTGTAAACATTGCGTCGCGATGAAAGCAGTTAATAAAATATAAAAAACAGCCTAATATCCAGGGGATGCAGCATGCAGAGCTGTCATTGGTTGAGATCAGTCCGGCCGTGCGTCACGCCTCTTTTAAACATCACTGTTGCCAGAAATACATCCGCGGA
The DNA here is from genome assembly GCF_902827115.2 of Pseudochaenichthys georgianus. Taxonomy (NCBI): domain Eukaryota; kingdom Metazoa; phylum Chordata; class Actinopteri; order Perciformes; family Channichthyidae; genus Pseudochaenichthys; species Pseudochaenichthys georgianus. The sequence goes on along the minus strand of NW_027262592.1, from coordinate 12,492 downwards.
GGATACATCAGTGTTTCCTCGGTTATAGCTCCTCCAGAGAGCCTCCTCGATGCTCAATCCTTGATGCTTGATGTGCATTGAGTAGGGGTGTAATTGTTCACAAACATTTCGGTTCGGTACGTACCTCGGTTTTTAGGTCACGGTTCGGTACGTTTTCGGTACAGCAGAAACAATTATCACAAAACATAAAATATTTGTTAGGGTTTTTTAATTATTATTAAACTGTGAATAATGTATACTAAATACTAAATATGATCAAATAAACATTAAGGTGCAGCATTTCGATGAACTGAAATAATCTGTATTTGAACTTTACTGTACTAGTACTCACAATACATCAAATATTAGTTTTGGGTTGTTCATTTATTAAACTGAATATTCACTAAAAATAAATACAAAATATAATAAAATAAACATTAAGGTGCAGCATTTCGATGAACTGAAATAATATGTATTTGAACTGTACTGTACTAGTACCTAAGCAGCCAGTTTGACATAATGACTTGCTTGTCATTGTATTTTCATGTTTGTTTAAAGAAAGATGAACTTGTCCACATTGCTTGCCGAAAGGGCAGATCTGCTGGCACTAGCAATGTCTCCTGCCGTGGAGAAAACCCTCTCTAGGGACAGAGGTAGCAGATACAGCCAGGTAGCGCTTTGCTACCATGGTAACATAAGGATATTTGCCGTTTGTAATAGCTTTGGCTCGGTCTGAACTCTCTGCGAGTGGTGGAGGCTACATGCTAGCGGGAGTTGGGTTTGCACTTCAGTCTTTTGGTACCGGTGATATTCACGTTCGGGTGATGCCTTTTCAAATGAGTGTGCAGGTTTGATGTATTGCCAGCCGCGTAACCAATGTTAGTTGAACAATGCCGACAAACAGCTTTGGTTCGGTCCACCTGTCTTTGTCCGTCATCCTTGTTCGTAACTGCGAAACCAAAATGTTCCCAAACCGGAGACTTCAATGATGCTGGAGGATTTTCGAGCTCAACTTTATCTGCGTTTATCTGCAAATTACTGACTACATTTGAACGCATCCCTGTGACCAGCTCTCACAGTATGCCTCTCGTCCAATGAAATGACTTGGTTGTTCAATGACGCGTTGAACCCAATGTGAACAAATGACTCTGAATGCTGCGACGCAGCACCTGAGATTACTTCCAAGAAGTTGTTCACGTTCTCAATTCTTTACGTTCAACGTTATATTCGTGTACCGAACCGAAGGGCCCGTACTGAATAATTTCGGTAAGAATACGTATACCGTTACACCCCTAGCATTTAGGCAAGACAATTTTATTTATATAGCACATTTAAACACAAGGCAATTCAAGGTGCTTAGAAATGGGATGTAATTCAACATGGCACGCTGAAATCCATTTCCGGGTCACTACCGGAGGACCGAGGAATCGAGGAGGCGGAAATTAGATAAATGGGAAAGGTCCAATGTCTCAGTTAATGATTAAAGATGGCGGCGCAGACAGCGACACCCCGTAGCTCTTCTGAGTCTTTAGTGCTTTCAAGTTTTTTTTAATGTTTTGAATGTCTGTTCGTCGAGTTTACTTCAACCACCCCGGACCGATAGTACAGTCAGGAGTATATAGTACAGTCGTGAGTTCTTGCTGGACAAGGAAATAACAACAGCCACACAATAGATGCTACGCTGGCAGAGGAACTCAGCGGCCTTGGAATACGCTCAACCTCACCCTCGACTGCTACCCCGAAGCTGGACAGGAGACGCTGCAGGCGTTGTGAGAGGAAGCAGAAGAGGGGTAAGCGTGGAGGCATCCGGGCTAGGCTAGCAGCTAGCCCACACAGGCCCGCTATCCCGAGCATTCTCACGGCTAATGTATGCTCCCTGGATGATAAAATGGACAACATAAGACTTCTCCGGGCAACCCACAGTGAGGTGAGAGACTGCTGTGTGTAGCCATGTTTCACGGAAACATGGCTAATGACAACATCCCAGACTCTGCCATTCAGCGGCTAACATGCTACCGCTCAGACAGAGCCACGGTTAGGGGGGGAAGACCCGCGGTGGAGGGGTCATTGTTTACATCAGTGATGATTGGTGTAGGGACGCTGTGAACGTATGCTTGTGAACTGTTAGCGCGGTGTTATGCATACTATACCCGCCGGGATATGCATGTGCCTCGCGGGAGTGCGCACAGCGTAAAGCAAAAACTCAGACATTTCAACACCGGAGGCTCGCTGCTGGGAGAAACTGTGGCGCTGTTTCGAGTTTGTACTAATCTGTCAAAATATTCGGTTAACGCGACCACTGCCCAACACCCCCACCTACTGACCATTGGTGGTACTGCTGTGGAACAGGTGAGTTGCACCAAATTCCTGGGGGTGCACATCACCAAGGACCTCTCCTGGAGTAACAACACCACGTCAATCACCAAGAAAGCCCAGCAGCGCCTCTACTTCGTCCACAAACTGAAGAGAGCAGAACACCCTCACACACTCAGATCCAGCACCAGACACTTTTTTACGCTGCTATGGACAATCTTGCACTAATTCCCAAAGATATTGAAGTGACTGTTATTTTGTATATATTGATTGTTGTGGGGTTTTTTTATCTTAATGTGTGCACATGTATACATTTGTCTGTTGATTGTGTATATATAGGATATACATATTGTATACATATTTGTACTTTTATATTCCGGATTGTGGGAAACGGTATTTCGATCTCTCTGTCCGTACACACAAAGTGAAAGATTGACAATAAAGTTGACTTTGACTTTTTGACTTATAAAACAGCCTGTCCTAGAGAATACAAAAGTGGCTGCAACAAAGATTATATCGTCACAGAAATAAAGAACCTGAACCTGAACCTGATTGCACAACAGCTACATCTGAAGTCCCAGGCTCCTCCTATAGAACAATGAATACCATCTGAAGACACTAGTATGTTCTTAAACTCCCTGAAACTTCCAAACCTGTGAAATAACTGATCCGTTTCCCTGACTTGCACTGCAGTATTTTCCAGGAAGCAGGGATAATGGAAAGCTAGCGACTCCATTAAGCTGCATGAGGGTACTGACCACTCTCTGATGCTCCAGGTCCGCCTTGTTTCCAACCAGCACCATGGGGAAGTCATCCCGGTCCTTCACTCTCAGGATCTGCGTGTGGAACTTCTGCACCTCGTGGTAGCTGCCAGGGGACACAGGGAGTAATCAGCACGGTGTCAAGAACCACACAGTCATATGCATTCTGATCACAGGAAGGAATGTGTCATATACAGATTGACACAATATGAACCAATCAGCTCCGCTTAACTCCCATTACCTGCCCCGGTCGTTGAGTGCAAACACCAATAGAAAGCCTTCTCCTGAGCGCATGTACTGCTCCCTCATCGCTCCAAACTCCTCCTGACCTGCTGTATCCAGGACTGAGAGAGAGAGAGAGAAAAATTAAGACATTAATACAAAGTCCTTTGTCATCTCCTTTAGGACACACTGGAGCATCCTTTACGAAAAGGGAAGGAGATCATGCTGTCCCACAATACCTTGTGGTCGCAACATTTACGGTTACACAACATTCGGCCGTTCACGGAAACAACCGATCGTGGGCGAAAAAATGATATCATGGAAGTTAAGGTGCTTATTCAGCATTTTAGAACGTATGCAGCAACTTGCTTAGGTGCTTTGTTTTTAATGTTCAACACTATAATAATCAAAGGAGGAATATGAACTGATCAAATAAAGTCAACATTTCACAGTGTTTACTGACATGTTGGGGGTTTCTTAAACATGTTTGAATGGTGATATACACAGTGATGGGTTAAGGCCTAACAAGTTAATAATAAATACATTTGTATTTATTTTTGGAATATTTTCATAGTCATTCGTATTGGGCTTCATGTGGATTAATACGTGAGGAATGGAGGGGGGGGAGTGATAACAATAAGTTTCACTTTACTTTTTTATTTCAGTTCCAACCTAATGAAGAGAATGTGTTTCTCTGTTGTCCACGTTCATAAAGCAAAGCAGCAGCATCAGAGCACGGAGCAGAGTCTCCAGATGAGTTTACAGCAGTCCCTCGTTCTTATTAAGCATCCATGTTGTAGTCCGCTGTATAGAAAACTGTGGTTTCCATGGTTTCCCCACAGCAGCAGACGCACATTCAGGACGTCCGCTGGCGCATCATAAACACGTCGGATAGGGAAAGTGCATTCGGATTCTCTAAAGTACCGCAGTCTCTTCTCCACTATCCCTTAACCCCGTGACCTTTCACTCAGAGGTCAAGGGATAGTGGATAGGAAAAGACTGATTTTTGAACAATTCGACTGCAGCCTCACTGTGACACAACATTCGGCCGTTCACGGAAACAACTGATGGTGACAAGAAATGCAGACACACAGAGAGAGACAGACAGGCAGACAGAACAGACAGACAGACAGACAGACAGACAGACAGACAGACAGACAGACAGACAGACAGACAGACGGACAGAGAGACAGACAGACAGACAGACAGACAGACAGACAGACAGACAGACAGACAGACAGACAGACAGACAGACAGACAGACAGACAGGCAGACAGAACAGACAGACACACAGACAGACAGACACACACACAGACAGACAGACAGACAGAGAGACAGAGAGACAGACAGAGAGACAGACAGACACACAGACAGACAGACACACACACAGACAGACAGAGAGACAGACAGACAGACAGAGAGACAGACAGACACACAGACAGACAGACAGACAGACAGACAGACAGACAGAGAGACAGACAGACAGACAGAGAGACAGACAGACAGACAGACAGACAGGCGTGCGAGCAGCAGCAGCAGCAGCAGCTTCCTGGCTTCCTGCACGCGGGCCAAGCACAAGTCCTAACAAGGGAATTCAAGCCGCAGAGCGCACACACTGAGTCACACCACAGCGCAACACACCCTCCGTGTTTTAAACAAAGCCGTACACACACTCTGACAACCATTAAGAAGTCTTACTGTCCAGCCGGGTCTCCTTCCCCCCAACGGTGCAGATCTTGGTGTAAGAGTCCTCGATGGTGGGGTCGTAGTCTGACACAAAGTAGGACTGTGGGATACACTCAATGTTAGTAACAAAGTGCTTCTGTGTATGCTGCTCAATACTTCAACGAGCGCCTGGCTCCATGGTGGCAGTTGGACATCAGTACTTGCTAACGAACAAGTATATTACGGTCTAGGACAATCCTAATGATACTGGTAATAACGTTCTTTGTGATGACCGCGTGCCGACGAGAAGAGTCTCAAGTCTTCTCCAACACAGCACGATGTTCATTTTGTAAACCATGGTTCCATTTGCAGTAGAGGAGATGATAGCATGGGTACGCTTTAGGGCGGGCCTTCTTTGTGATTGGCAAGTCAATACCACGTCCCCGTCCGGTCTGTCTGTGTCTTTGTCTTTGTCTTTGTCCTACGGTTCAAATCTTTAACAGGGAAAGAGAATGGTAACGTCTTGGTCTACTGAATGCGTCTTGTTCACGTGAGCCGCTCCAGGTCAAGCCGCCTGCGTCTGACAACACGCCACGTCCACAAACCAAAGGACGCCCTCACGGTGGCAACGTCCACTTTTATACTCACTCAACGGTTTACCTAAGCTCTAGTTTGTTCTTTAGTTGATGTTTGGCTTTGGAAGAATAAGTTCTATTTCATGTTAATGTATGTTCACTTGCATTTGCCACAGTCACTGGGTACACGTGGCTCTTTGGGGCAATGGCTGCCCGCCGGGCAACACAATGACTAGCAGCACGATGAAGTATATGACTGCGAATGCGTGTTGGGGATAACAACAGTTCCTTCCCTGTTCAAACAGAACACAAAGGGACCGTGTGCGCACACGTATGGCCAGAGGTGAACACACAACGGTCTGCATCTCATCCCTGAGCCAAACGGTCTGGCTCAGGGAAAGACAGAACCCCCACGACCCACTTCCTCGCTCTGAGGTGTACTGGCCTCGCCCGTAGCTGGTACACAGGGTCAGGGTCTCTGCTGTGTTGTGGTGGGCGATACCGCAGCCAATCAAAGTCACACTGTGTGATGCGGTTAACAGTCAATGTGTGATCGAAGAGAGCCAGAGCTACAGCATCACTTCATGAAATACTAACAGAGCAACCTTCAGAGGATGCTCCTTTCACTCATAAAGCTGACACGTTTACTTAATTAAATGTAGTATGTAGACAGATTGCACATAACCTATTAGGTGAGGTGAAAGCTGTTATGGGATGTACATAAAAACAATGTTGCAAAAGGCTGAATCTCGTATTGAAGTGAAAGTATTAACACTTTAGTGTCCAAACGTGGTAGGCCTACATGAGGTATGCATGAGCATCACATCTTGAGACTTCAAAGTTCAGGAAGTAGTATGCAACATGTCATTTGATTTAAAGAATGGATGTTCAGTCTTTTACATTTTGCAGCAGATAAAGTTGATGTCTAATTTAAAGAATGTGTAACTAGTGCTTGAGTGCAGTTTGTTCCTTTCACCGCTGATGCAGAGCAGACTGGCGGTAGGCCTCAACAAAGACTTAAACATGGCACACACAGAGGACAGATGTTACAGATGTTTCATACCTGGATGAACTGGATGGTGAGGGCGCTCTTCCCCACCCCACCCCCACCCACCACAACCAGTTTGAATCGTTCTTCCTCTGCACTCATCCTGCCTCTGGTCCGGCCCTGTTCCGATCAACCGCCCAGCAGCACAACAATCCAAAGTAAAGTAGATCCGCCTCTTCACGGAATGTGAGCAGAGGAGCGCGGCATGGACGACTTTAGCGACAAAATGGAACTCCTCTACCTGAAGCTCATGTCCTATCAGTCCTGGCCACAAAAGTCCCCGAGTCCGCCGCCGCTCCGCCGAAGTAAAGACTAAAATAACCGAGCTTTAGCTCCAGGTTTTGGGCTGAAGAGATCCGTGGAGCTGCTTCTGCTTCTCTGCTCGACCTCCAGCTTCTTCTGGGGGCGGGACTGCTTCCTCTTTTCTTTTTCCTCGAGAAACTTATGCGCGCACACACACACACACACACACACACACACACACACACACACACACACACACACACACACACACACACACACACACACACACACACACACACACACTCTCTCTCTCTCTCTCTCCTCTCTCTCTCTCTCTCTCTCTCTCTCTCTCTCTCTCTCTCTCTCTCTCTCTCTCTCTCTCTCTCTCTCTCTCTCTCTCACACACACACACACACGTCGGTACTTCACACACTTTAGCTTTCTTCTTAGTGAAATCTGATCGGTACGAATTCCACCATCATGTGTCAGTTTCCTTATTTGGTCATGTGGAGTGTCCGTGGCATAATTTTAACCGACTGGCCCGCGCATTTGAAAAGCAGCACGAGGCCCGAAATATTTACTGTCATTATATTTATCCATAATAATATTACATTATTTAAATAAACAGATGTTGTCTCCTTAGTTTACCATCAAACTGTTCAGTAATGTTTGAGCTGGAACAACACATGTAAGTTGAGAATGAGAAACCACTTAGTTCTTCATGGTAAACTTTGAAAGGTTATAGAGACTATTACATGTTCTCTGTAAACCGCGTACAGCCCTCTGTGCTGGAGAAAGCTGCCTGAGGCCGCACATACCTCCCTCTGGCCCCCCGCCAGCTGGCCTGAGGCCGCACATACCTCCCTCTGGCCCCCCGCCAGCTGGCCTGAGGCCGCACATACCTCTCTCTGGCCCCCCGCCAGCAGGCTGGCGTGCAGCTACATGTCGGACTGCAGCACAATATCCATACAAACAATGACATTGACTCAGTTAAAACAGAATGAATGCTGCAATTATAATGATGACAATAATGTGATGAAATGTAACTTTTGTTACGACTGCTAATAAAATAATAGCATGAGTTTATTAATGATATGGCAACATTACGCTGATGGAATAAACAACCGGTTTGGTAAATCACTTTCATTCGTAAAGAAAATATAATACTCAAGAATGAAAGTCAAAAACAAACAGACTTACATCTCCACTGCACTGTTACACTTTGTCCCCCATAGAACAATAAAACCTCACTGCTTGCATACACTTCCCTCCGGTCTGCGATGCTTCAGATTACACTACATGTCCTCTGTGTGCAGTCCGTTATCATTGAGGAACATGTAGGGCACAATATCAGCGAAAACAATGAAGGGGTTTCACATCCAAATCCTTTGTAGTGTTAGTTTAAATCATTCATTAGTGATTACACTATATTCTCAATCAAAGTGCCCCCCCCCCCCCCAGCCGCCCTGCATGTGTTCTGCATTGGACCTGCTTGATATCTGGACCTTCCTTTCAGCGGGCATTAGGCACGCTGTCGAGCTTTTTGCAGGCCAATAGATCAATAGATTGCACCACATACAAATTCTGCCGGCCATTTTACCAGCACACAAGTCTGCATGACTAACCCTCACCACGGCATTGCTGTGGCACTCCTGCCTGCACACGACACGTGCCTTTCCTCACATCGCGCAGGTGTTCTGTGGGATGTGAGGAAAAGGGGGTTCAGAGAGAACACTGGCTTCTGAGGCAAGTAAAGCTTTAGAGCAGAGGTCGTGTTTTATTGCTTACTTGCTTTAAGTTGTCATTACTTTTGTATTTCTGGTGTCATGATTGTGATGAGGAATATGATTCCTATAACTAGAGATCCATCTTGGGAAGTGCCGCTCTAAAGCGCACGGAGGAGATGAGACACGTTGGACATATCATGTGGAATCATCATCAGTAAACACATCTCATGTAAGTGGGCAACAAGTCTTTTAAATGAATCTTATAAAAGTCACATTTTGCCAACACGATGCAATTGTGTAGGTGTTTATTATGAGTATAGTTTAATCCTTATTTTCAGTTCTGCAATAAATAAATAGGAGACAGGAGTTCTCTCAGATCCCCTGCAGGTGGTTTGCTGCCATCGGACGAACATGCTGACACAGAAACCGCACCCTCAGCACCTGTACGCACAAACAGCCCCCCAGCCCAGCAGCTTGTTGAGCAGCCCCTGCTCCTTCATGCTGCACTTTGGGGGGGGGGGGGGGGGGGGGGGGGGGGGCTGCTCCCTGTGCCTGGGGGGCCGTGTGGTACCCAGCTCACTGTGGTAGAAAGTTAGTTTGAGGTGTGGAGCTGCACTTTGCTTGCTGGCTGCAACCAAGTGTGTGAGTGTGAGGGCCTCTGCGGGGGTCTGTCTCTGTGTGGCCCCTGCTCCTCTGCTGAGTCTCTGCGTGGCCCCTGCTCCTCTGCTGAGTCTCTGCGTGGCCCCTGCTCCTCTGCTGAGTCTCTGTGTGGCCCCTGCTCCTCTGCTGAGTCTCTGCGTGGCCCCTGCTCCTCTGCTGAGTCTCTGTGTGGCCCCTGCTCCTCTGCTGAGTCTCTGTGTGGCCCCTGCTCCTCTGCTGAGTCTCTGCGTGGCCCCTGCTCCTCTGCTGAGTCTCTGCGTGGCCCCTGCTCCTCTGCTGAGTCTCTGTGTGGCCCCTGCTCCTCTGCTGAGTCTCTGTGTGGCCCCTGCTCCTCTGCTGAGTCTCTGCATGGCCCCTGCTCCTCTGCTCCTCTGCTGCGTCTCTGTGTGGCCCCTGCTCCTCTGCTGAGTCTCTGTTGTTGGCCCCTGCTCCTCTGCTGAGTCTTGCGTGGCCCCTGCTCCTCTGCTGAGTCTCTGTGTGGCCCCTGCTCCTCTGCTGAGTCTCTGCGTGGCCCCTGCTCCTCTGCTGAGTCTCTGTGTGGCCCCTGCTCCTCTGCTGAGTCTCTGTGTGGCCCCTGCTCCTCTGCTGAGTCTCTGCGTGGCCCCTGCTCCTCTGCTGAGTCCTCTGCGTGGCCCCTTGCTCCTCTGCTGAGTCTCTGTGTGGCCCCTGCTCCTCTGCTGAGTCTCTGTGTGGCCCCTGCTCCTCTGCTGAGTCTCTGCATGGCCCCTGCTCCTCTGCTGAGTCTCTGTGTGGCCCCTGCTCCTCTGCTGAGTCCTCTGTGTGGCCCCTGCTCCTCTGCTGAGTCTCAGTGTGGCCCCTTGCTCCTCTGCTGAGTCTCTGTGTGGCCCCTGCTCCTCTGCTGAGTCTCTGTGTGGCCCCTGCTCCTCTGCTGAGTCTCTGCATGGCCCCTGCTCCTCTGCTCCTCTGCTGAGTCTCTGTGTGGCCCCTGCTCCTCTGCTGAGTCTCTGTGTGGCCCCTGCTCCTCTGCTGAGTCTCTGTGTGGCCCCTGCTCCTCTGCTGAGTCTCAGTGTGGCCCCTGCTCCTCTGCTGAGTCTCTGTGTGGCCCCTGCTCCTCTGCTGAGTCTCTGTGTGGCCCCTGCTCCTCTGCTGAGTCTCTGCATGGCCCCTGCTCCTCTGCTCCTCTGCTGAGTCTCTGTGTGGCCCCTGCTCCTCTGCTGAGTCTCTGTGTGGCCCCTGCTCCTCTGCTGAGTCTCTGTGTGGCCCCTGCTCCCCTGCTGAGTCTCTGCGTGGCCCCTGCTCCCCTGCTCCTCTGCTGAGTCTCTGCATGGCCCCTGCTCCCCTGCTCCTCTGCTGAGTCTCTGTGTGGCCCCTGCTCCTCTGCTGAGTCTCTGCGTGGCCCCTGCTCCCCTGCTGAGTCTCTGCGTGGCCCCTGCTCCCCTGCTCCTCTGCTGAGTCTCTGCATGGCCCCTGCTCCCCTGCTCCTCTGCTGAGTCTCTGTGTGGCCCCTGCTCCTCTGCTGAGTCTCTGCGTGGCCCCTGCTCCTCTGCTGAGTCTCTGTGTGGCCCCTGCTCCTCTGCTGAGTCTCAGTGTGGCCCCTGCTCCTCTGCTGATTCTCTGCGTGGCCCCTGCTCCTCTGCTGATTCTCTGCGTGGCCCCTGCTCCTCTGCTGAGTCTCTGTGTGGCCCCTGCTCCTCTGCTGAGTCTCTGTGTGGCCCCTGCTCCTCTGCTGAGTCTCTGTGTGGCCCCTGCTCCTCTGCTGAGTCTCTGTGTGGCCCCTGCTCCTCCGCTGAGTCTCTGTGTGGCCCCTGCTCCTCTGCTGAGTGCCGGCGCTCTTCCACAAACCCGATGAAGAGACAGGAAGTGGTTCGGGCCTCTGGTCTCAGGGCTCACACTCATGGTCCTCAGCACTGATCCACGGTGTGGTGAGACATCAGCATTGTTATAAAGAGCGACAGCTAGGGAACGCATCCTCTTCAGAACCCAACGTGTGAACGGCCACAGAGGAGAGCATCGCCCACAGCTACATTTTGGAAGGCTTTGAACTGATAATATATATATACATATATATATGCCGACATATATATATACATATATATATATATATATATATATACACACACATCATACAGTACCAGTCAAAAGTTTGGACACACCTTCAAATTCTAAGTCTTTATTTATTTGTTCTACATTGTAGATTTATACTGAAAACATCAAAACTATAAAACACATATGGAATTATCTAGTAAACAAAGAAGTGTTAAAAATCAAGAATATGATTGACATTGTGCTGGCTAGAATGCTGTGGTAGCCATGCTGGTTAGGTGTGCCTTGAATTCTGAATACATCACCAACAGTGTCCCCAGCAAAGCCCCCCCACACCACCACACCTCCTCCTCCATGCTGCACGGGGGGGCCACACGGGGGGGGGCCACACGGGGGGGCCACACATGCAGAACCATCTTCTCACCTCCTCTGCGTCTCACAAAGACACGGCATTTGGAACCAAACTAATAATAATTATTCTTATTCTTAAAATCAATGTGGTGTACGTCTTTGACCTGCCTTTAGGTGCTCCTCCAGCACCGGTGCTTCTCTTCGCTGAGCTGAGCGGTTGTTGCCATGATATGGATCACACCAGCAGCACATAGGGCTCTCCTCTGTGCACCCCCCCTGCTCACACAGAGAGCAGCCAAGAGGGTGCCCCGCTGTCACAAGGCCAAAGGGGCTACTTTGAACAATCTAAAATACAATACACTCTTTTGTTAACTAGATCATTCCATATGTGTTCTTTCATAGTTGTGATGTCTTCAGTCTTAATCTACAAAGTAGAAACAATTGAAATAAATAAAAAACTTCGAATTTGAAGGTATTGCTAATGCCATTGTTTTTAAGTTTGTGTCGTCCTCAGTCTCAAATGCTTCAATTGTGTATGGAGGCATTGCAGTGTGAGACTGCTCCAGGCACACTGAACAGTGTTTGGCATGAAGTCACCCCTCATGTGTGCATGGCACCGCCCTACAGAAACATCCGTTTCAGAGGTGATGGATCATTTTGCGACATGTGAACAGACTTCCGGCATCCCCTCACCTGCGTCACGTCCCTCTGCGCCCCCAGGTAGAGTGACAGGGGGGTCTCCGCGTCCCTCTCCCGGGACAAACCCAGATCTGGAGCACAGAAGACACCGCATGTCATCCCTGCAGGCTTTTGTGAACATGTGCTGGTTTTTCTATCACGCAAAATATCGATGTATTACTCGCTGTAAGTGTTGGACACATTCCTGTAGAATCCCACAGCAGCGCTCAGTCTGCAGACTGTCCTCTGTCCTCACTCTGCGCGCA
>NW_027262591.1:22500-26818 GCF_902827115.2 Pseudochaenichthys georgianus | reverse complement strand
AATATACCATTAACAACCATTAAAATTACCTCCCACTTTAATGACGAACCAAACACAATGTGTTACTACTAAGTAAATTAGGAAATGTTAAATTATGTTCTACCGCTATTGACGCTCTGGTTTCTCAACTTAAAAAAATAATTACCATTAACTTCCACTAAATACCCCCTAAAACAGACTGCCATTGACGCCCATTAATTCCAGTTAACACACTAATTACAGCGACTGACATCCTCATACTTTAGAAATCATTAACTCTTCATAAATACTGATATTACTATTTTATAACTGTAAATAATTAATATATCATTCAAAACAATTAGCCATGAATTAATAACTTCTTATCTCATGAGAAGAACACGGATTCAATATTGTTAACTTTTTTAATGAATGGCATAATGGACAATAAACAGGCCAAACTGCACTTAGAAAATTAATGGTTTTAACCTCATCAGATTGTATTTTATATATATTATATGACATTATACTGAGAGAGCATCAGTCATCATTTATATGGAGAGTTTTCTGATGGAGGTTCGGTGCTGAGATCCGTCTGATGTGTGACGGGGGGCAGAGAGTCCTTCTGAATAATGTGATGGGATGTCAGGCCCATGGAAAACCCATTACTGTCCGTGTGTGTGTGTGTGTGTGTGTGTGTGTGTGTGTGTGTGTGTGTGTGTGTGTGTGTGTGTGTGTGTGTGTGTGTGTGTGTGTGTGTGTGTGTGTGTGTGTGTGTGTGTGTGTGTGTGTGTGTGGTGTGTCCAGGTGTAATATCCTTGCAGATGACTCTGTAGATGAGAAACGTTCAGGACAAGACGTCGCTGTCGAGCTGTGTAATGTGTGTGTGCGTCATTTCAGACCGACAACACTTTCCCAATCTGCTGCTGACAACAGCCATCAGTCACAGAGTGTGTGTGTGTGTGTGTGTGTGTGTGTGTGTGTGTGTGTGTGTGTGTGTGTGTGTGTGTGTGTGTGTGTGTGTGTGTGTGTGTGTGTGTGTGTGTGTGTGTGTGGTGTGTGTGTGTGTGTGTGTGTGTGTGTGTGTGTGTGTGTGTGTGTGTGTGTGTTAAACTGGTCATGACTGAGATGAAAAAGGGGAAACACTCTGGTGTCTTAAGGACAAAATTAAATCGCATCAGGAACCAGTTCTAACGAGGGTGTAGATCACACGTTTTATTACGATGTTTTATACGACATTTAATGATTAAATAAAAGCAGGAATTCAATTTGATTCCATTCAGGGCCGTGAAACCTAATGTAACATAACAGTTACAATATCAGATCACAAAAGGACCTCGAATTAAGTTTAATTTTATTGCTTGGCACCAAAAGGAAAATAGATCTGGTCCACCTTAAAGTTCAGTCCACCTTAAGTGGTCCGAAGTTGTAACTTTAACACCTCTAGTCGTTAGCGTTAGTTACAGGTTACATTAAAGACACTTATGACGCTAGCTAACTCACTAAATATTCTACATTTGTGTATATGTATATATTTCTTTCCTCACAAGCATAATTCACTCCTTGAACCTAAAAACAACGCTCGCTAGCAATACTCTTAGCTAATAATGCTAACGCTAAGCGCTAACGCCATTAGCAGAGTTCGTTGTTGGTAAATGCTCAAGGTCAAAAAAGAAAGGCTAAAATATCTGCTCCAAATCTGTGAGAACAGAAAGGTGTGTTGATGCACAAAGGATGATGGGATATCCACAAAGCAACTAGAGGGCGGGACTTATTAGAACAATTAAAACGACAGCCAATCAGGTGGAAGCAAATGCCGATAGACGGGACAGAGCATGGGAATTTAAAAATAAAGGCATTAAGTATTAACCAGTTTTTAACTGGTTTGTATAAGAGCTAGTTAATTAAGTATTAACTACAAATACCAATTTACTTACGCATTACTCAGATTATTTAATAAGTCTACGGTTTGGTTTGTAAACTGTCAGAAAAGAGTCTCCCGTTTTTAAATTAAATGATTGGAAGAAGAAGCCAGTACTGCAGGAGGAAGAGACGAACACGTTTCCCTTTATTCTGTTTTCATTTCATCTGTTCAAGGTCACTCACAAACACACACACACACACACACACACACACACACACACACACACACACACACACACACACACACTGAGCCTCGGAGGCAGAGAGCTGCTGTTTTCAGTTTAAAGGCTATCAAAACACTTTGAAGAGAGAATTTATCTGTGTGTGTGTGTGTGTGTGTGTGTGTGTGTGTGTGTGTGTGTGTGTGTGTGTGTGTGTGTGTGTGTGTGTGTGTGTGTGTGTGTGTGTGTGTGTGTGTGTGTGTGTGTGTGTGTGTGTGTGTGTGTGTGTGTGTGTGTGTGTGTGTGTGTGTCACAGTAGGCCATAGAGAAGCTGCTTTCAGCTCCGGGCTTCAGCCAGTCACGCTGAGTGGGAGGTGTGTGCTGCTAATGTGTGTGTCTGATACTGTGTGTGTGATACTGTGTGTGTGTTAATGTTTGTGTACAAGGCAGAGAGCTGTTCAGAGTATGTGAGGCCTGCTGGTGACACAAACACACACACACACACACACACACACTGCGTTGTATATGTGTGTGTATAAACAGTCAGAGGAAAGTTTCCACCTTCAGGCTGGTAAATATTTAAATGTAATTTTCTGCGAGCAGTGGGTGTGTGTGTGTGTGTGTGTGTGTGTGTGTGTGTGTGTGTGTGTGTGTGTGTGTGTGTGTGTGTGTGTGTGTGTGTGTCACACCTGTTTCGTCCGCTTGTTGTAGATTAATGAATACAGAATAAATCTGAGACTGTCCACACACACATTGATGAATATCTATAAATATATAAATATAAATGTGAACGGTTCAGCGTTCTGGCCTCTTGTCCACCTGTACCTGTGGTGCGGGAACCAGGGAGCTAACGCTAACGCTAACGGAGGTTCCATCGAGCTTCATCACAGAAATGTGAAATGTTCCAAATATTTCGTAAAGAAAATATCAACATTTTTCAGTTTATTTTCATGTTGCAAATGTTCAAACCATTTCAGACAAATATGCCGACTTTTGTTAAATGTTAAAATATTCACATTTTTTCCCCAAAAAAATGTGAATATTTATGTATTGGGCCCTGAGCCCAAATGAATGTGAATTATTTTCCACAAATAATTATATTTTTTCCCCAAAATATTCCCAAAAAGAATCAAAGATATTCCACTTTATTAAAAAAAAATATATTGTATGTCTATTGAATTATATTGAATTTCATTGTAATCTATTTTAAATGTTTTATTTTATTTTATCTTGTAATCATATTATTATTTTTATATTGTCATTCATTGTGTTGCTCTGTAAAACTGTGTGTGTGTGTGTGTGTGTGTGTGTGTGTGTGTGTGTGTGTGTGTGTGTGTGTGTGTGTGTGTGTGTGTGTGTGTGTGTGTGTGTGTGTGTGTGTGTGTGTGTGTGTGTGTGTGTGTGTTACAGTGTGTGTTCTCTGACCTGGGAGCTGCTTGTCTCCCGCCGCCGGGGCGATGCGAATGTACGGCGTGGTGAGCTGGGTGGCGATTATAGCAGCTATCATCCAGGAAGGCATGCAAAGAGAGAGAGAGAGGGGGGGACAGAGAGAGAGAGAGAGAGAGGGACAGAGAGAGAGAGAGAGAGAGAGAGAGGGGGGGGGGACAGAGAGAGAGAGAGAGGGACACAGAGAGAGAGAGAGAGAGAGGGGACACAGAGAGAGAGGTAGAAAGAGAGGGACACAGAGAGAGAGAGAGAGAGGGACACAGAGAGAGAGAGAGAGAGAGAGACAGGTAGAAAGAGGAGAGAGAGAGAGACAGGGAGAGAGAGAGAGAGGGAGAGAGGGGGAGACAGGTTGAAGCAGGTTTGTACTGAAGCAGAAATATTAGTGACATGCTTCATCCTGTGTTAATGATTAATATTCAGTTCAACAGAAACCTGGAAGAGAAGCCGGTTAATCAACGATCAGACATTAGTAATCAAACAGAGAGCGGATCAGAGAGGAGGAACATCGCACACTGTGAGGGGTTTTCTCTTCAATTAAGGACTTTAACGAGCGTCCAATCAAAAGCCCCTCTTTCCCACCTGGGTTAGTGACGAGTACCTGAATCTAATATATATATATTAAGTTATATATAACTTTAATAATAATATATATATTATTAAAGTTATATAACTTTAATAATAATATATATATTATTATTAAAGTTATATATAACTTTAATTCATCAGACATTTCTAAACCGCGGCAAGAGAGGATTTGTTTGTTTGCCTCTAGATGCGTACTTCCTCTTCTAAGGAGTCCTGACACTTGTACTAAAGTGTGTGTGTGTGTG
>NW_027262591.1:12500-17500 GCF_902827115.2 Pseudochaenichthys georgianus | reverse complement strand
TTTGATACCTTATCTTGTCATTTCGTAAATCCAAGTGCTGGCCCCTTGCCACGATACAATCTATTTTTACCAATTAAATGAATATCACATTAACGGTGGTTAGGTTTTGAATTTTGCCTGTGATCAATCTGTTATTGTCGTTTTTGCTTAGAATACTATATATACAAATAACCAAATTAGTGGTAATTTATAAGTTAACGGGTGAGGCGTGTTAACACCGGTTGATCTTCAGCGCGACCTTTTAAACATAACAAGTATTAGCTCTTCCATGAAGCTTGTCTACCGCTAGCAAATTATGTTTTTGTTATTAAAAAGTGAAGTAATATTCGGAGAATCAAAGCCGTATCGACCATGCTGCAATGATTTTCATGGTTGAACCCGTTAAAGCTGGTCCTGTATATAGCCATTTCAGAGACCTTATATACAGGACCGTCCTGTATATAGCCACTCCCTACTGATACAGTAACCATCAGTTAGCATCACTCGCTAGCTAGTTAGCATATCAGGCTAGTAAATTCCGAGTCTTTTTGTTGTTGTTTATATTTTCCTTACCTGCAGTCGTCTATTTACTGTAGGGTTAGTAGTCTTTGATTAGCTACGTTGCTAACTAGCCAGATAATAATACATGTGATTCATAAAGCGCTTTATAAGCAAGTAAAGAAGAAAAATAGCAACAAAAGTAAAAGGTGCTAAGCTAGGTGGAATAAGGGCGAGGGGTTAGGGGGTGAGGAGTTGAAGGCAAGAGTGAAAAGGTGAGTATTGAGGGATGTTTGTGTCATGACTACAAATGTCTAGGCAGGGCTCCCTAATGAAACCCAGCTGCATCATGGGAGTTGTAGTATCCACTGAGACACTTGTATCGGAAGATGTATGGAATCAGGCTCTCATTTCTGAAGCGTTGTTTGGGTTATTGAGTGTATCGCTGCTCACAGGAAGCCCTCTCGTCCTCGTCTCCTCCCCATCTGTTGGTTCATTATTCAGCTGCAGAGAAAGGTCATCCTGCTCTCCTCCATCACTCTCTCACTCTTTATTAACTCTCTCTGTGTGGAGCTGTAACTTTATACCAGGCTGACATTAAACTGATAATTCATGCATCCTGTCTGTGCAGGTATTAAATCCTATGTGTGGGGGAAAGGACACGAAGACAGGAAACTAATGGGACCGGTTTGTCTGTTGTCAGCTGAATGTAATTGAAAATAAATTCTGCAGCGAGGAGAAGAATTAGAGCTCTAAAGGACGAATAAATGCCAGCTATCTGTCTGTTTGACGGGGGGGGGGGGGGTCCTCCATAAACAACAACTGGTTACTGCAGGGATGTAAAGCTTCCAGGGGCTCCGTGGAGCAAGGGGAGCAGAAACAGACTGAAGATAACGAGCGTTTTGTGCCGACTGTGCAAAAACTCTGCAGATTTCCAATCACCTTTAAGGCTCCACACAAACTCTATTTGCACTGTGACATCTCTGCCAACTGTGTACAGACTCTAACACTACACCCGCTCTGGAGATAATACTAACACAATCTCCACACAACTCATCACATTTAGAAACTCTACAGAAACGACTAAAGCTTCTTGAGCTCTACCAAACTCGACTATCTCTAAAGCTGTTTGAGCTCTACAATGTTTTAACACACTCCTTATAAACTCCGTGGACTCTTTTTGGGGGCTCTACACTTTCCCGTCGTCCCCCAGAGTTCCCACGGACTGTGTGTGAGTTTACAAACACACGGAGCTGCACCTGAACGCAGCACGGTGAGTTTTCATTAGCGATTGTGTCCTCAGGGAAACGTGGGAAACAATAGTTGTGTTTTTTTTACAAGAACCAGAGTCAGGACAGCAGTCATATATCACACACACACACACACACACACACACACACACACACACACACACACACACACACACACACACACACACACACACACACACACACACACACACACACACACACACACACACACACACACACACACACACACAGAGGGTGTGGACTGCAGTGCTGTCACATTTCCTGCCGGACAGGAAGCTAGAGGAGGACAGGAAGACACACACACACACACACACACACACACACACACACACACTGCAGTGTCTGTATTGTTTAATTCCCCACAGAAAACACAGATTCAATCTTTTCTTCTACCTCCTCTCTTTCTCTCCAATCACATTTCTTCACACTCACATTGCAGCACGTGTTGTGTGTGTGTGTGTGTGTGTGTGTGTGTGTGTGTGTGTGTGTGTGTGTGTGTGTGTGTGTGTGTGTGTGTGTGTGTGTGTGTGTGTGTGTGTGTGTGTGTGTGTGTGTGTGTGTGTGTGTGTGTGACAGTAATCTGATTACAGCAGCAGGTCGCTCGCGGCTACACCTTTTGTCCTGTGATCCGAGGCTCCTATACGTGAGTGTGTGTCATACAGTGTGTGTGTGTGTGTGTGTGTGTGTGTGTGTGTGTGTGTGTGTGTGTGTGTGTGTGTGTGTGTGTGTGTGTGTGTGTGTGTGTGTGTGTGTGTGTGTGTGTGTGTGTGTGCGCGCCTGAGGGCCGGCTTGGTGTCAGCAGAGACAAAAGCTAAGTTAAATATAAACACACACAAACATGAAATCTTCCCGCAGCATCTGTTCAATCTGATGGATTTCATATAAACTATCATGTCAATTAACACACTGCACGTCTCACACACACTTTATGACACACACACACACACTTTATGACACACACACACACACTTTATGACACACACACACTCTTTACATCTCCGTCTTGTCCCAGCTTGAATAGGAATACATAAATCCCGATTCGCTTGAAATGATCCGTTCTTTTCTTTTCAGTCGACATGTGTTTTATCTGAACGCCGCTTTCTCCCACGCCCCCTGAACATCCCACCAGCTGCCTGTGTGTCTCTTTTTATCTTGCTTTATTTATCCACCTTACCCACTAAAGAGACATCATGCCGATAACAGGCAGATCATGCTACAAGACAACTTTAAATCCAAATTCAGGACTTTTTATCCTGGCTTTGTCTTTCTGCAGATTTCCCTCACTTGCATTACGTAACACCTCATTTGCATATTGTATACTTTAGTTAGAACAAAACCCCGAAAAGAGGCTAAAAATGACAGAATACAGATATAAGGTAGATATGAGATGATGAACCAGGAGAGCATTTAACAGCACCTTTTTCTACAGCCTATTCATCTCCTTCTTCATCCATCCATCCATCCATCCATCTATCCATCCCTCCATCCATCCATCTATCCATCTATCCATCCATCCATCTATCCATCCATCCATCATCCATCTATCCATCTATCTATCCATCCATCCATCCCTTCCATCTATACATCCATACCCATCCAATCTATCCATCTTCCATCCATCCATCCATCTATCCATCCATCCATCACTATCCATCTATCCATCCTCTATCCATCCATCCATCCATCCACCCATCCATCTATCCACCATCCATCCATCTATCCATCCATCCATCATCCATCCATCCATCCATCTAGCCAGCCAGCCAGCCAGCGAGCCAGCGAGCCAGCCAGCCAGCCAGGCGAGCCAGCAGCCAGCGAGCCAGCCAGCCAGCCAGCAGCCAGCGAGCCAGCCAGCGAGCCAGCCAGCCAGCGAGCCAGCGAGCGAGCCAGCCAGCCAGCCGGCCAGCGAGCCAGCCAGCCAGCCAGCGAGCCAGCGAGCCAGCCAGCCAGCCAGCGAGCCAGCCAGCCAGCCAGCGAGCCAGCGAGCCAGCCAGCGAGCCAGCCATCCATCCACCCATCCATCTATCCATCCATCCATCCATCTATCCATCCATCCATCCATCCATCTATCCATCTATCCATCCATCTATCCATCCATCCATCCATCCACCCTCCATCTATCCATCCATCCATCCATCTATCCATCCATCTATCCATCCATCCATCCATCCATCCACCCACCCACCCATCCATCTATCCATCCATCCATCTATCCATCCATCCATCCACCCCTCCATCCATCCATCCATCCACCCACCCATCCATCCATCCATCCATCCATCCACCCACCCATCCATCCATCCATCTATCTTCATCCATCCATCCATCCATCCATCCATCCATCTATCCATCCATCCACCCATCCATCTATCCATCCATCCATCTATCCATCTATCTATCCACCCATCCATCCATCCATCCATCCATCTATCTTCATCCATCCATCCATCCATCCATCTATCCATCCATCCACCCATCCATCTATCCATCCATCCATCTATCCATCTATCTATCCACCCATCCATCCATCCATCCATCCATCTATCTTCATCCATCCATCCATCCATCCATCTATCCATCCATCCACCCATCCATCTATCCATCTTCTCCGTGTCTCCGTGGTCGGGTCTCGGGGTATCAGTTCCAGCAGAGAGCCCCAAACGTTCCTTTCCCCTCATCAACCAGCTCTGACTGGGGGGTCCCAAGGCGCTCCCAGGCTAGAAGAGATATAGTCCCTCCACCTGGTCCTAGGTCTACCCCTCGGTCTCCTCCCAGCTGGACGTGCCTGGAACACCTCCCTAGGGAGGCGCCCAGGTGGCATCCTAACTAGGTGCCCGAACCACCTCAACTGGCTCCTTTCCACGCGGAGGAGGAGCGGCTCAACTCCGAGTCCCTCCCTGATGACCGAACTTCTCACCTTATCTCTAAGGGAGACGCCAGCCACCCTGCGGAGGAAACCCATCTCGGCCGCTTGTATCCGCGATCTCGTTCTTTGGGTCATGACCCATCCTTCATGACCGTAGGAGAGGGGAGGAACGGCCCGGTAGACAGAGAGCTCTGCCTTCCGGCTCAGCTCCTTCCCGTCACACGGTGCGGTAAAGCGACTGCAGTACCGCTCCCGCTGCTCCGGTTCTCCGGCCCATCTCACGCTCCATTGTTCCCTCACTCGAGAACAAGACCCCGAGATACTTGAACTCCTTCACTTGGGGTAAGGACTCATTCCCTACTTGGAGTGGACAGTCCATCCTATTC
>NW_027262591.1:5000-7500 GCF_902827115.2 Pseudochaenichthys georgianus | reverse complement strand
AGGGGCTCCATTCTGCTTTTCGCCTCTCCTGTAGTTCTATGGGTGTTAATGCATGTAAACGGTCTGCACACGCTATATTTCGGAAGTTCCGGAACATCGTGCTCCTATTGGCTAGCGCTCCAACACATTGTACGTGATAGACTAAGGGGGCGGGACATCTCTAAGCTGGTTGACCAATCACAACTATTTAGAGCCACTTAATACTAATTCGCAGATTTAAACGTTAGTGAAAATAAATGTTCGTCTACTATCCTGAAAGAAGACATTACAAAGTGTATTTTGGTTGTCGTACCGTCCTCGTCCGTCAGCACCAGCAGCTCCTCGCTCTCCTTGCGGCCCTCTGGGTTACTGAGGACTAGTTTCAGGCTGACGTTGGTGAACGGTGGAAGGTTACGCAGGATGTGCTGCGGCACGCCACTCAGCGCGTCGTAAACAACCTCCTCCTTCACCGGCTCCCTGTGAACCAAAGATTTGAAGGTCTAAAATGTAAATAGTTCAGATTTTCTTTGACTAAAACTGAAATACATCGGGTTTTCTTTGACTGTATCTACACTTTCATTCTCCTTGTTTGGGATGATATATCAAACACATAATAAAATCACTTTTGGGAGGTAATAGGCTTTAAGAGAAGACCAAATGCTGGAACTGAAATTGTATAAATACTATAAACACTAACGAGGACCGATGTTTACCTGCTGGCACCCCCTGCAGGGCGGTAGTGGTACTGCACCGTCAGGTTGTAGCTGTAGCAGCGCGTCACGTTGTATCCGAACGGCTCCCAGCGCACCGTCACCTGTTTGGACTGAACGTCCCCGACCTCCAGACGCCGAGGGCCGTGCATCGGGTCTGACGGCAGAAAGACATCGTTAGAGGTCCCCTATTATGCAAAATCCACTTCTTCATGTCTCATCAACATGTGTCCCCTCTCCTTCATGTCTCTTCTGCATCAACATGTGTCCCCTCTTCTTCATGTCTCTTCTACATCAACATGTGTCCCCTCTTCTTCATGTCTCTTCTGCATCAACATGTGTCCCCTCTTCTTCACGTCTCTTCTACATCAACATGTGTCCCCTCTTCTCCATGTCTCTTCTACATCAACATGTGTCCCCTCTTCTTCACGTCTCTTCTACATCAACATGTGTCCCCTCTTCTCCATGTCTCTTCTACATCAACATGTGTCCCCTCTTCTCCATGTCTCCTCTACATCAACATGTGTCCCCTCTTCTCCATGTCTCTTCTACATCAACATGTGTCCCCTCTTCATCATGTCTCTTCTACATCAACATGTGTCCCCTCTTCTCCATGTCTCCTCTACATCAACATGTGTCCCCTCTTCTCCATGTCTCTTCCACATCAACATGTGTCCCCTCTTCTCCATGTCTCTTCTACATCAACATGTGTCCCCTCTTCTCCATGTCTCTTCTACATCAACATGTGTCCCCTCTTCTTCATGTCTCTTCTACATCAACATGTGTCCCCTCTTCTTCATGTCTCTTCTACATCAACATGTGTCCCCTCTTCTTCATGTCTCTTCTTCATCAACATGTGTCCCCTCTTCTTCATGTCTCTTCTACATCAACATGTGTCCCCTCTTCTTCATGTCTCTTCTACATCAACATGTGTCCCCTCTTCATCATGTCTCTTCTGCATCAACATGTGTCCCCTCTTCTTCATGTCTCTTCTACATCAACATGTGTCCCCTCTTCTTCATGTCTCCTCTACATCAACATGTGTCCCCCTCTTCTTCATGTCTCTTCTACATCAACATGTGTCCCCTCTTCTTCATGTCTCTTCTACATCAACATGTGTCCCCTCTTCTTCATGTCTCTTCTACATCAACATGTGTCCCCTCTTCATCATGTCTCTTCTGCATCAACATGTGTCCCCTCTTCTTCATGTCTCTTCTACATCAACATGTGTCCCCTCTTCTTCATGTCTCCTCTACATCAACATGTGTCCCCTCTTCTCCATGTCTCTTCTACATCAACATGTGTCCCCTCTTCTCCATGTCTCTTCTACATCAACATGTGTCCCCTCTTCTCCATGTCTCTTCTACATCAACATGTGTCCCCTCTTCTCCATGTCTCTTCTACATCAACATGTGTCCCCTCTTCTTCATGTCTCTTCTACATCAACATGTGTCCCCTCTTCTTCATGTCTCTTCTACATCAACATGTGTCCCCTCTTCTCCATGTCTCTTCTACATCAACATGTGTCCCCTCTTCTTCATGCCGGAGCTGAAAAGGCGTTGGTGTGAAAGGGGCAAGAGGGGCGTGGGGAGGGGCTCCTTCTTTTCATCTAAAGTAAGGCCACGTTTACACGGAGACGAATCCGCTACAGTTCTCTACCGTATGGACCGTTCGTTCACACGAGGCCGTAACGGAACCGCGGAAACGGAGCCCTCAAACGGTAACGGCTCCCAAGGTGGGTCGATCTGCGGACGAAACGCTCCGGGGGGCTCCGTGTGTACGTCCTATACGATTTCCTGATAACGATGACG
>NW_027262590.1:0-26840 GCF_902827115.2 Pseudochaenichthys georgianus | reverse complement strand
GAGTGAAACGTCACAGATTACCCAGCATGCCTGAGAAGTACCCGTATGTGCGCTCATAGCGCATGCGCGACTTTAACCAACACGCTCGTTCACATCAAGCACGTCAATGTGCGTACACGTAACCGCACCGTGCGCTCATGACAGCACGGTGATGGCTTGTTGTTATGCAGCTAGCAGCTAGCGGCTAGCTAGCTGCTAGCTGCTAGCTAGTCATTATGCTAATGTGACATCAATCGTTATCTACTTCTATTACGCCGTAACAGGATCTAGTGATATCCAACAGAGCTCCATTTAGCATGAAAGAATTATTGCACTGTATATATGTATGTGTATATATATATATATATATATATATATATACAGAGAGAAGCTACAGGAACCTTAATCTACGTCGGTAATATTAACTTTATTTATTACAAGATGTACATCATACAGCCCATGTAGGATAATATTTTACAAATGATGAATTACAGCAAACATGTGCAACATATCCATTCTTACAGCTCCGTGGCAGTAAGGCGATATGGGTCCGTTCTTATTGTGCATCCATGGGTAAAGAGAAACGCATGTATACTGAACACGTAACATGAACGTGCCGGGCGGCGCGGTCCCGTGGGTTAGATGCACGTTCATAATGCCGAGGGAAATAACTCTCAGAATATTAGCACATTTCTACAACTTCAGGAACGAATGTTTTTAATAAGGGCTGAGTGTTCATACTGGGTCGTTTATTTAGTTTAAAAAAAATTATCCAACGAATTACAGACCACTCTTTCTCCATGTAAGTCAATGGGGAAAAGTGTTTCCGGGCCCAGCAACCAACCGGAAGTGCAGTACCGCCGTTTGGCCACCACGAATATTTTCATCTGAGTCCGGCGCACTTCCTGGGGGCTTGGCTCACACTGATCTCTGCCCTCATTGGTCATGTTCGTGTGTGTTGAGGGAGGGGCTCTGTGAGGAAGGGGCTCTGTGAGGGAGGGGCTCTGTGAGGAAGGGGCTCTGTGAGGGAGGGGCTCTGTGAGGGAGGGGCTCTGTGAGGGAGGGGGCTCTGTGAGGGAGGGGCTCTGTGAGGAAGGGGCTCTGTGAGGGAAGGGGCTCTGTGAGGGAGGGGCTCTGTGAGGGAGGGGCTCTGTGAGGGAGGGGCTCTGAGGAGGGGCTCTGTGAGGGAGGGGCTCTGTGAGGGAGGGGCTCTGTGAGGGAGGGGCTCTGTGAGGGAGGGGCTCTGAGGAGGGGCTCTGTGAGGGAGGGGCTCTGTGAGGGAGGGGCTCTGTGAGGGAGGGGAACCAAAGATGGCGGCAGAGAAGCTGAACTAAACCTTTCACTCGATAGTCAGAAACACTGAATGATAACTCCTGCCTCCAGACAGAGACCGGACTTCCCACCGCGGAGGAGGCGTACAACTTCTTCACGCTCACATTCGAGCCGGGTCCACGAGACGGGAACGAGATCAAAGGGAAACCAAGACCATCTGAAGAGGGGGAGGAGCAGGAGGAAGAGGAGGAGCAGGAGGAGCAGGAGGAAGAGGAGGGAGGTCCAGAGGGGAACGGAGACCAGGTGAGAAACGGCCGGATCACATTTTGTTTCTTCCAGAGCTCTTGGTAAATGATCTGAGGGGAGCTTGTTGTTGTTTGTTTCTACGTGTGATGTTGTGAAGCGCTTTAGCGGCACGTGCTGTATGAAAAGTGCTGTGTCAATAAAGCTTTGTGATTCAAATGAAGTCTGAATCGTGATTTCCGCCTCCTCAGAATGAAGACGCTCCTCTGGTGAGAGACGGAGATGAATTCGTCATTGAACAATCCACTCAGGACTTCCTGGAGACGAGGAGAGCCGAGTATCTCCGCTACGGGCAGCGCGTGGAGCGAGAGAGCAGGGTGCTCTTCACGCCCAGCCTCACCCCAGGTGACCTTTAGCCCGTGGAGCGAGAGAGCAGGGTGCTCTTCACGCCCAGCCTCACCCCAGGTGACCTTTAGCCGTGGAGCGAGAGAGCAGGGTGCTCTTCACGCCCAGCCTCACCCCAGGTGACCTTTAGCCCGTGGAGCGAGAGAGCAGGGTGCTCTTCACGCCCAGCCTCACCCCAGGTGACCTTTAACCCGTGGAGCGAGAGAGCAGGGTGCTCTTCACGCCCAGCCTCACCCCAGGTGACCTTTAGCGCGTGGAGCGAGAGAGCAGGGTGCTCTTCACGCCCAGCCTCACCCCAGGTGACCTTTAGCGCGTGGAGCGAGAGAGCAGGGTGCTCTTCACGCCCAGCCTCACCCCAGGTGACCTTTAGCGCGTGGAGCGAGAGAGCAGGGTGCTCTTCACGCCCAGCCTCACCCCAGGTGACCTTTAGCCCGTGGAGCGAGAGAGCAGGGTGCTCTTCACGCCCAGCCTCACCCCAGGTGACCTTTAGCCCGTGGAGCGAGAGAGCAGGGTGCTCTTCACGCCCAGCCTCACCCCAGGTGACCTTTAACCCGTGGAGCGAGAGAGCAGGGTGCTCTTCACGCCCAGCCTCACCCCAGGTGACCTTTAACCCGTGGAGCGAGAGAGCAGGGTGCTCTTCACGCCCAGCCTCACCCCAGGTGACCTTTAGCCCGTGGAGCGAGAGAGCAGGGTGCTCTTCACGCCCAGCCTCACCCCAGGTGACCTTTAGCCCGTGGAGCGAGAGAGCAGGGTGCTCTTCACGCCCAGCCTCACCCCAGGTGACCTTTAGCCCGTGGAGCGAGAGAGCAGGGTGCTCTTCACGCCCAGCCTCACCCCAGGTGACCTTTAGCCCGTGGAGCGAGAGTCAGAGGTTCCCTCCCTGCCTGCATCCGGACATGCTGCCAGAGAGAGACCTCCTGCTTGTTCTCAGTGATAAAGTGTGTAGGAATGAGTGTGTGTGACGGAGCGTCCACACTCCAGCTTGGAGCTGGGCGTGTCTGCAGCTTGGGGATTTTATTCAAGCAACACGACCAACAACCAATCACATGAGTCTCCCGCCCCCGACATACAGAGCAAAAACCCCGGGGATTTTATGGGAGCAATATATATATATATATATATATATAAATATATATATATATATATAAACTCCCCAAACAGGCGAAAACCTCCCAGTTTCCCCCACTGCCTCTCCACCTCCCTCCATGCTGGTTCCTCCGGTTTGTGTCCCGGTAGGTAGGGGTGTAACGGTTCACAAACATTTCGGTTCGGTACGTACCTCGGTTTTTTGGTCACGGTTCGGTTCGGTTCGGTACAGCAGAATTTTTTTTCACAAAATATATATATATATATTTTTTTATTATTATTAAACTGTGAATAATGTATTCACTCAAATAAATACAAAATATAATCAAATAAACATTAAGGTGCAGCTTTTCGATGAACTGAAATGATCTGTATCTGAACTGTACTGTTCCTGAGCAGCCAGCTTGACATCAGGACCTGCTTGTCGTTGTATTTTCATGTTGTCTAAAGAAAGATGAACTCGTCCACATGGCTGCTGAAAGGGCAGATCTGCTGGCACTAACGTCTCCTGCTGTGGAGAACACCCTCTCTAGGGACAGAGGCAGCAGACACAGCCAGGTAGCGCTTTGCTACCATGGCAACATGAGGATACTTGGCGTTTGTAATAGCTCTGGCTCGGTCTGAAGTCTCTGCGAGCGGTGGAGGCTACATGCTAGCGGGAGTTGGGTTTGCACTTCAGTCTTTTTTCTTTTGGTACCGGTGATATTCACGTTCGGTGATGCCTTTTCAAGAGTGTGCAGGTTTGATGTATCGCCAGCCGCATAACCAATGCTAGTTGATCAATGCAGACACAGCTTTGGTTCGGTCCACCTGTCTTTGTCCGTCATCCTTGTTCGTAACTGCGAAACCAAAATGTTCCCAAACCGGAGACTTCAATGATGCTGGAGGAGCTCAACTTTATCTGCGTTCCCCATTACTGACTAGATTTGAACGCATCCCTCTGACCACCTCGTCCAATGAAATGACTTGCTCCCTCTGACGCGATGAGCCCAATGGGAGCACATGACTCTGAATGCTGCGACGCAGCACTTGAGGTTACTTCCAAGAAGTTGTTCACGTTCTCATTTTTTTACGTTTAACGTTATATTCGTTATATTCGTTCGGTACACAACCGAAGGGCCCGTACCGAATAATTTCGGTACGGGTACGTGTACCGTTACACCCCTACCGGTAGGTGAAGAGGGTCTGGTCATACAGCACCGGGTGGTTGCTACGGCGATAGTTAGTTTCTCCTCCAACTTTTTTTGAAATATAGAAATGAACGGCGGGATATCTCTCCCAGCTTAGACGCGGTTTGATTGGCTACGGCTTCAGCTGTCAGATTTTCCGAAACGGGATTTGATTGGCTGGCGCTGGCTACTCCGGCGTCTCCGGCGGAGACGGACCGCTCTGCTACCCACAATTCAGTTCGGTGAAAAAGCGCGGCAACGTGACGTCACCCCATTGAAGTGAATGGGCAGCTTGGAGCTGTCGACGCTGTCGTGTGGACGGGCCGTGAGAGCTTCAGAACATGCAGAGGATGAGTGTGTGCAGTTTGTGTGAGAGAGGAGGAGAGGAAACGAGAGCTACGTCTGTAACTACGGTTCTGAGTCCCGGGTGACCGCCAGAGGCGGTGCTTGAATCGCGCGCATGCGCAGCTCGAGTACCAATAACAACAAAGTCACCTGTGACCCACGTGACACCGGATATATCAGCCGGTGTCGTCAGAGGATCTGTTCCCAGAATCTTCTCTCGAGCACACAAGAATTCTGAGTGAGAGGAACTCTGGCGATCAGTAGGGACTCACAGAACCGTAGTTACAGCCGTAACTATCGTTCCACTCGGCCCCTAGTGGCCGCCAGAGGCCTTAGCAGACTCCAACCACGGCATGGAGAACCCGAGCCCTGCTCCCCGCTGAGAGCTCGCCCAGAGGACGGGGAGTGGCGACATTGACCCGATAGAACCTGGAGAATGTTCCAGAAGACGCCGCGGCGCAGACGGTCTCCAGAGGCACTTGGTTGTGTTGGTGCTCGACCTGCGCACGATGGACAGACCCAGCGCTCACAGCAGCGCCTCTGCCGGGCAGTCGGGACGTAAAGCTCCCGCCTGCCGACGCCCTGCAGGAGAACGGGGCAACGTATCGAACACACAGAAATCACCATGAAACTCCTTCATTTCAACACAACTATCTTGTGTTCTGACGGTTTGTTTGAATATGCAAATGAGGCGTTATGTGATAATAGCTGTGGTTGGAGTTAATGAATAAACTCCTGGATTCTTCGTCCGGGGGAAATGAAGTTGGTTGCTTTAGTAACCGTGATCTCTGCTGTATGTTAAAGACACGTTGTTTTAATTCAGCCGACACACCGGCCTCCAGCTCATCTCAGTGTCGAGCTGACGCTTCAATGTTGATCGTTGTGGCTTCCTTCCTTATTCTCCATCAAGCCACTAGACGCCTTAAAAACAGACATCTCTAGCTCGCCCAGCTCCAAGCTCTCTTTGAAGCTGTAGTGTGGACGCTCCGTCACAAAAACAGAGATCTCTAGCTCGTCTCCTTTCCTTGGTGTTACTCACAGTCTGAAGCGTTGCTTGTGGTTTGGAGGATATTGTACAATGCTCAAAATTAAATAACAAACAACTTAGGTATTCTTTCTTTCTTTATATCTTAACGGTTTAAAACTGAGCATCGGCGATGTCTTTCCGACAGGTTTCACATCTTTGTTTTAGAGCAGTTGGAGTTGGAGTCTTTTATACTCTGGTGACTACAGACGTCACGATGAGGTGGCGCTTCTTATAAAAGCTAAATACTCTAACATTATATTTGTATTCCTTCCCTGATTCAAAGTATACCTATTTCTACATTAATGAGGCAACGGCTGGTTGGTTGGAGAAAGACTTTCCTTGATGTCGGCTTTGAAGATTTCCTTTCCACTAGAAGCGCCTCAAAGCCGCAAAGCCGCAAAGCCTCAAAGCCTCAAAGCCTCAAAGCCTCAAAGCTGCAAAGCCTCAAAGCCTCAAAGCCTCAAAGCCGCAAAGCCTCAAAGCCTCAAAGCCTCAAAGCGTAATGTCTCGCTTTGATGTGTTTTTCAGTGGCGGCCCACATCAAACTCCCCGACAACGTGAAGCCTCGGTACGTGGAGGACGAGGGTCTGTACGTGGGGCAGAGGCCGCCTGTGTCTCTGAGCAACGAGAACATTCTGGAGAACAGGATCCTGCAGATGGAGGAGGTGAGAACCACTGGCTCTGTAGCCAGAGGTCAGTCTTTCAGTGTGTGTGCAACTTCTCACTTCGTAGACTTTGCTTGGGCGGGTCGCCCACGTAAAGCCTATTAACGGCCGCCAAAGTATATTTTTGTATCGATCAGCGAGCACGACTAGTGGACAGCGATCCCTCGCTCCACGCCTCCTGTTCGCTCTGCTGTCGCGTGAAGGGTCTGCGAACCAGCGACAGCAGACACACGGAGGAGTCACATGGCAGCAGCAGCAGCAGCAGCAGCAGCAGCGGTAACAGCAGCAGCAGCAGCAGCAGCAGCAGCAGCAGCGGCAGCAGCAGCAGCAGCAGCAGCGGCAACAGCAGCAGCAGCAGCGGCAGCAGCAGCAGTAGCAGCAGCAGCGGCAACAGCAGCAGCAGCAGCAGCAGCAGCAGCAGTAGTAGCAGCAGCAGCAGCAGCAGTAGCAGCAGCAGCAGCAGCAGCAGCTGCAGCAGTAGCAGCAGCAGCAGCAGCAGCAGCAGCAGCTGCAGCAGTAGCAGCAGCAGCAGCAGCTGCAGTAGTAGCAGCAGCAGCAGCAGTAGCAGCAGCAGCAGCAGCAGCTGCAGCAGTAGCAGCAGCAGCAGCAGTAGCAGCAGCAGCAGCAGCTGCAGCAGTAGCAGCAGCAGCAGCAGCAGCAGCAGCAGCTGCAGCAGTAGCAGCAGCAGCAGCAGCAGCAGCAGTAGCAGCAGCAGCAGCAGCAGCAGCAGCAGCGGCAACAGCAGCAGCAGCAGCAGCAGCAGCAGCAGTAGCAGCAGCAGCAGCAGCAGCAGCAGCAGCAGTAGCAGCAGCAGCAGCAGCAGCAGCAGCAGTAGCAGCAGTAGTAGCAGCAGCAGCAGCAGCAGTAGCAGCAGCAGCAGCAGCAGTAGTAGCAGCAGCAGCAGCAGCAGCAGCAGCAGCAGCAGCAGCAGCAGCAGCAGCAGTAGCAGCAGCAGCAGTAGCAGCAGCAGCAGCAGCAGCAGTAGCAGCAGCAGCAGCAGCAGCAGCAGCAGCAGCAGCAGTAGCAGCAGCAGCAGCAGCAGTAGCAGCAGCAGCAGCAGCAGCAGTAGCAGCAGCAGCAGCAGCAGCAGCAGCAGCAGTAGTAGCAGCAGCAGCAGCAGCAGTAGCAGCAGCAGCAGTAGCAGCAGCAGCAGCAGCAGCAGCAGCAGCAGCAGCAGCAGCAGTAGCAGCAGCAGCAGTAGCAGCAGCAGCAGCAGCAGCAGCAGCAGCAGTAGCAGCAGCAGCAGCAGCAGCAGCAGCAGCAGCAGCTGCAGCAGTAGCAGCAGCAGCAGCAGCAGCAGTAGTAGCAGCAGCAGCAGCAGCAGCTGCATAAAGCAGGAAAGCAGTGGAAACACTTTCGCAAGCAAAGAAGAAGACAAACCGAAGCCCTTAAAGTCAGAAGTGTAGAATATCTACCTGTAGATAATAATAAAACCCTTGATGTGTAACTTCACATCTCCGTCTCCTCCTGATCGGAGTATGCTATAAAGAACAGCTAATTGAATTATACCGTTCTGTGTTATGAGTGTTGAGAGCTGTTTCCATGCATCTCTGAATGTTGCCCTCAAAGTGCACCCGATCGATGCCTTTAACTTCAATTTAAAGAAAACATCTTCTCGGGGGAGCATGCCCCCGGACCCCCTAGAGGAGGTGAGGCCCCCCCACAAATAGACAGGTTCATATGGATAGGATGCTAGAGATGTTTATTATATATACTGATAATATGTTTCATTGTATTGCGTGTCCCACTTGATAACATCTACCTGTAGATAATAATAAACCCTTTGATGTGTAACTTAACGTCTCCGTCTCCTCCTGATCGGAGTATGCTATAAAGCACAGCTAATTGAAGCATTATAGCGCAGGCCTTTGTCAGAGGTATATGTGTTTGCATCGCTGATACATCCTGTACACACAAACAGACACACGTATGAGTGCCGTGAAAGCTGTGCGTCAGCGTCCACAGCAGCGTGAAGGCCGCGTTCTGAACGGGCCGGGTCGAGCAGAGAGAATCTACGGGGCAGTGACCTCGTCTCTGTGTTTAAACGTTTCAGGGTAAAAAGTGGTTCGGAGACGACGGCAGGATCGTGGCTCTGCCTGACCCCATCAAGGAGTCCTCCACCAGACCCCCCCTCTTCCACATGGAGGAGGACCTGGACCCTGCTCTGCACACCGTGTACAGGAAGGTGAGACACACACACATGTATATAGACTTCTTGCACTGTGTTTTATTATACACGTTGCATTGTGGGAGGAGCTCAGGTCAGGAGAAGGAAGCTGCTGAGCATGTGACGATGTCTCGTGCTTCCTTCGAGCGGGCACAGACCCCCTCCAGTGTTCTCATGGCGTGAATGATTTTGAAGGCCATGAGTCTTGAGAGCAGAGCGCAGACACCTTGATGGCAACAGATGAAATGACCTGGAGAGTTCGGTTTGCGCTCTGCTTCCAGAAGTCTCTCCGTTTCACTCCGGCTCCAGGGAGCAGGTTTTCGCATGCTGTCCAGGCTGTCCCTGTCCCTGTCCCTGTCCAGGCTGTCCCTGTCCCTCAGTGTGAGGCTGTGGAGCCAGCAGATCAAAGGGTTTGATGTTCTCTCCCCAGCCGCTGAAGTCCAAGTATGCGACGCTGTACCTGTCGGGGGCCGCGGACCCCGAGGGGGACTACCAGCTGGATGTGGATGTCTCCGGGCTCATCTTCTCCCACCACCCCCTCTTCAGCCGGGAACATGTGCTGGGTTCCCGGCTGGCTCAGCTGTACGACCAGTACCTGAGCAGGCAGCGCAACGACCTCTCTGCACACCTCACTGACAAGGTGAGCCTCTCTGAGCCGCCACGTGGCGGGTGTTAGAGACTCTCCCTGGTCCCGGCCTGAGCCTCAGGACCCTCTAGTCCTGAGCCTCAGGACCCTCTAGTCCTGAGCCTCAGGACCCTCTAGTCCTCACATACAGAGCTTCAGCCTCAGGACCCTCTAGTCCTCACATACAGAGCTTCAGCCTCAGGACCCTCTAGTCCTGAGCCTCAGGACCCTCTAGTCCTCACATACAGAGCTTCAGCCTGTGCTGACTTCCTCTCAGCACTCTGACTTCCTCTCAGCACTCTGACTTCCTCTCAGCACTCTGACTTCCTCTCAGCACTCTGACTTCCTCTCAGCACTCTGACTTCCTCTCAGCACTCTGACTTCCTCTCAGCACTCTGACTTCCTCTCAGCACTCTGACTTCCTCTCAGCACTCTGACTTCCTCTCAACACTCTGACTTCCTCTCAACACTCTGACTTCCTCTCAGCACTCTGACTTCCTCTCAACACTCTGACTTCCTCTCAGCACTCTGACTTCCTCTCAGCACTCTGACTTCCTCTCAGCACTCTGACTTCCTCTCAGCACTCTGACTTCCTCTCAGCACTCTGACTTCCTCTCAGCACTCTGACTTCCTCTCAGCACTCTGACTTCCTCTCAGCACTCTGACTTCCTCTCAGCACTCTGACTTCCTCTCAGCACTCTGACTTCCTCTCCCGCATGTCTTTGAACACACATGGTTCTGAATGGCTAAATGCATTTTAATTCTGCAGCGTCAAATAAAGACAAATGTTTAGAGAAATTAAAACACGCATAGCATTTTTTCCCCAAGCTCTTTATTTCTTATAAATTATTAATAATGCTAAAATAGCGCTGACCGGTTTAAAATGTAAGACCTTGTAAGTTCCAACACGTGGACAACAATCAGGAACATGTGTTCAGACGGGAGCTGGTGACACTTTCTCAACTGCCTTCTTTTGCATCACAAAATAAGTGTGTGTGTGTGTGTCTCTCTCTCTCGTGTGTGTGTGTCTCTCTCTCTCTCGTGTGTGTGTGTGTGTGTGTGTGTCTCTCTCTCTCTCTCTTTTGTGTGTGTGTGTGTCTCTCTCTCTCTCTCGTGTGTGTGTGTGTGTGTGTGTCTCTCTCTCTCTTGTGTGTGTGTGTGTGTGTGTGTGGTGTGTGTGTGTTGTGTGTGTGTGTGTGTGTGTCTCTCTCTCTCGTGTGTGTGTGTGTGTGTGTGTGTGTGTGTGTGTGTGTGTGTGTGTGTGTGTGTGTGTGTGTGTGTGTGTGTGTGTGTGTGTGTGTGTGTGTGTGTGTGTGTGTGTGTGTGTGTGTGTGTGTGTGTGTGTGTGTGTGTGTGTGTGTGTGTGTGTGTGTGTGTGTGTGTGTGTGTGTGTGTGTGTGTGTGTGTGTGTGTGTGTGTGTGTGTGTGTGTGTGTGTGTGTGTGTGTGTGTGTGTGTGTGTGTGTGTGTGTGTGCAGCTGAACGGACTCAGGAACGCTCTGAGGAGTATGCTGGTGGTCCACGGAGGACAGAGTCTGACGGCGGCCATGCAGCGGCGGATCTCTGAGTACAGTCTGGAGGTCAGGTGAGGCTGCAGCTGCTCCGCGACGCCCAGGCGCCCTCGAGGTTCCTCTGTAACGTTGCGTGCTGATTGGCTCCTCAACATGTCCACTTGTCCACTCGCTGCCGATGAAGGGA
Organism: Pseudochaenichthys georgianus; assembly: GCF_902827115.2. Taxonomy (NCBI): domain Eukaryota; kingdom Metazoa; phylum Chordata; class Actinopteri; order Perciformes; family Channichthyidae; genus Pseudochaenichthys; species Pseudochaenichthys georgianus. The sequence continues at coordinate 16,160 of NW_027262590.1, read as the reverse complement.
GGCGCAGACCTGTTTCTCAGCACGGCCAGCTACAGTCATGCATCACTATAACCCATAGTTACGTCTCCTTTGGGGAAAACTATTATCTTCATTTCAGATTAATGCAGATTGTTTTCTACTTTAACGGTTTATAAAATAGCGAACGTGTCCAGTGCTATTCAGAGACGTTCACTTTGAAGTAAAGCAGAAGCAGCACATCTCCAGATCAGAGAGGCTGGAAGCCACGATGCAAATAAAAGGCTTTCGTCACATGTCGCTGGTTTCGTCCAAAGCGACTGGCGACGGGCAGAACGTGACGTATAAATAGATACACTCAAAGGGTGCTATGGAGTCGTTGTTTATGTGTGATAAATGTTTTGTTCCTCCTCCACATGTCTACCCTACTTTTATAATGTTCTAATCATAAATCTAATGTCCAGAAGCTAAATGCTAACGTGATGCTACGAAGCAGGGCCGGCTCTCGACAATCTGATGCCCGAGGCGAGATTTTAGCTGGCCCCATTGGAATGATTTCAAACCTGTTTCATCCCAATCATCATAAAGGAGAGCCTTGGAAATACGTGCTTACACACATCGTGATCAAACCGTTTGAGACCCACCGAGACTAAAGTGAACCATCTGAACACTGAGGGTCCTTCACCTCCCTGAGCTGCAGCACCAGCCTCAGTCTGAGAGGAGAGCTGTCCTGCACCCTGGGTGTAGAAACATCTCTTCTTATGTCCGTTAGCATAGCTAGCACCAGATGCTAATAACAACAGCGCCGGTACCAGTGCGCCCTCTCCCTCGCTCCCTCTCTCCCTCTCCCTCGCTCCCTCTCTCCCTCGCTCGCTCTCTCCCTCTCCCTCGCTCCCTCTCTCCCTCTCCCTCGCTCGCTCTCTCGCTCTCGCTCTCTCCCTCTCCCTCGCTCGCTCTCTCCCCTCGCTCCCTCCCTCTCTCCCTCGCTCGCTCTCTCGCTCTCTCCCTCTCCCTCTCTCCCTCTCTCTCCCTCGCACTTTGGCTGTGAGCTGCGGGTGCCAGATAAGCCAACATCCCCCTCTTTCCTCACCTGCAGCGCTCGTCGTACAGGGCGAATGAAACGTGTAACCGGGGTGAACAGGGTGTCACATTTACTTAATTATGAATGTCGTTCCATCGAGGCCGAACATCAGGATGAGCCCCAACGGTCAGAAAGGTTTTTCCTTCCCCCAGATCTGGCCCGATGCCAAAAACCGGCCCTGCTATAAAGGAGCTTCAGATCCAGATTCAAACACACAGACTCTAGATCAGGGGTTCTCAAAGTTGTGATGAGTGAGGGTCAATTTAGGGTTAGGTACCCAATATTGGATTGAGGGCCGCCCAAAAAAAACGGAACACAAAATAATTCAGTTTCACCATTCTTAACCCTCTGGAGTCTAAGGGTATTTTCTCGATTTTTAGACGTTTTCTTAAATCACCTTTTAAATGTATTTCTTCTAACATGGCACCCCATGTGTTACATATCAAAATGTTCAGGACAATCTCTGGTCTTGCTATATATGCATATTGCTCACCTTAGAGCACTGTTTCATGAGATAAGTAGCTCAAAATGTGAAATCAGATTTTTGGAAAATCTTCAAAACTCTTGTGAAAACACACATTTACTCATGTGATCGAATTGTTTTGGTGTTTTAGATTTGGTTACCAAAGTCCTAGGATCACAAAGGCAGTGAAATATTTGAATTACACTGTATATAAATGTGTTATATATATATATAGGTGTTTATCACTCTACTCGCACCACAGCAGGGACTGAGATGCATCAGGACTGCATAATGACTTCATATTACATACCAAGGTTCATGTGATGTGTACAAATACTAATTGAGCATTCAACCTTTTTTTTAACCAACTATTTATATAAATATAAGAAACTGGAAAATCTAACTATTTACAATATTGAACATCAGAACTTTCAACCAACTATTCATTATAAATGTCAAGACAGTGTCAAGGACAACCATCGTTTCTCAGACACGTCCACTCTTCAGAAACCACTGCTGATGGTTTAATGTCGTAGAACAAAACGTGTCCCGTCTCTTCGTCTCTACCTCAGACCTTAGTTCAGATCAAAACGAGGGACCAGGAAGTGGTGCCGTGCGGACTCACCTCTTCGTTCCTGCACCTCACTGTCGATACTCTCCTGACCCCCTAACAGGAGCACCAGGCAGCTGCGGGACGGCGAGCAGGAGAAGGACCGCGTTCTGCTGAGGAACATCGTGCGGGTCTGGAAGGAGCTGAAGACCCTCAGAGACTTCCAGAGCTTCACCAACACGCCGTACAAACTGTCCCTCCGGAGGTACGGCTCCGTCAGAGCGCTGAGACTCGCTTCGACGTTCTTCAGAGCTTCTTTCATGAGCTGGGTATCGAGGTGTTTTCATTGGTTTAGAACGTGTAAAACAATAATAATAATAATAATAATAATGAAACGAAAGAGAATTATGATGCTGTGCAAACTCGAGCAGTATCTGATCTGATTGACATCTGAAAAGTGAAGTTTACGTTTATTCAACCCCTTCTCCCAAAACTACATTATTCACTTTTTTATTTCGACAAAATGTGCATCTAAATGTATCTCTACATACAATACACATTTACAATTATAAATAGATGATATCATTGTTACTACAATATATATAATTTATTATTATTTTACGGTGTATGTCATATTCGATGAGACAAATATAAATAAAACAATTCTGACTTTTTCTTAAAATCAAAAATTCAGACTTTCTCTGAATATGTGAATGTCATAATGTTACTCTCGCTGGTCCCCGGCTTGAGCCTCAGGATCCATGTATCTCGTCATCACACACAGAGCATCAGCTAGTTCCTGAGCAGTGTCCTTCACACGCTGCTATAGCATTAGCACTGACATCATGCTGTGTGTTTTGAGCCCAGGGAGAGCATGGACCGGGCCTCAGACGAGCACCAGTGTGAGGGAGAGATCCTGGCCGAGCTGGTGGAGCTGGAGGCGGAGATGGAGGAGGATTACCAGAGGAAGCTGGCCGAGTACAAGAAGCATCTGGAGGAGTGGAAGGTCTGGAGGAGGAAGCAGGTACAGAGAGACAGACAGCCTGGGTACCGCACTGATAGAGGGGCCTGGGTACTGCACTGATAGAGGGGCCTGGGTACTGCACTGATAGAGGGGTCTGGGTACTGCACTGATAGAGGGGCCTGGGTACTGCACTGATAGAGGGGTCTGGGTACTGCACTGATAGAGGGGTCTGGGTACTGCACTGATAGAGGGGCCTGGGTACTGCACTGATAGAGGGGCCTGGGTACTGCACTGATAGAGGGGCCTGGGTACTGCACTGATAGAGGGGCCTGGGTACCGCACAGATAGAGGGGCCTGGGTACCGCACTGATAGAGGGGCCTGGGTACTGCACTGATACAGGGGCCTGGGTACTGCACTGATAGAGGGGCCTGGGTACTGCACTGATAGAGGGGTCTGGGTACTGCACTGATAGAGGGGCCTGGGTACCGCACTGATACAGGGGCCTGGGTACCGCACTGATAGAGGGGCCTGGGTACTGCACTGATAGAGGGGTCTGGGTACTGCACTGATAGAGGGGCCTGGGTACTGCACTGATAGAGGGGCCTGGGTACTGCACTGATAGAGGGGCCTGGGTACTGCACTGATAGAGGGGCCTGGGTACTGCACTGATAGAGGGGCCTGGGTACTGCACTGATAGAGGGGCCTGGGTACTGCACTGACACAGGGGCCTGGGTACTGCACTGATAGAGGGGCCTGGGTACTGCACGGATAGAGGGGCCTGGGTACTGCACTGATGGAGGGGCCTGGGTACTGCACTGATGGAGGGGCCTGGGTACTGCACTGATACAGGGGCCTGGGTACTGCACTGACACAGGGGCCTGGGTACTGCACTGACAGAGGGGCCTGGGTACTGCACTGATGGAGGGGCCTGGGTACTGCACTGATGGAGGGGCCTGGGTACTGCACTGATAGAGGGGCCTGGGTACTGCACTGATAGAGGGGTCTGGGTACTGCACGGATAGAGGGGCCTGGGTACTGCACTGATAGAGGGGCCTGGGTACTGCACTGATAGAGGGGCCTGGGTACTGCACTGATAGAGGGGCCTGGGTACTGCACTGATAGAGGGGCCTGGGTACCGCACTGATAGAGGGGCCTGGGTACTGCACTGATAGAGGGGCCTGGTACTGCACTGATAGAGGGGCCTGGGTACTGCAGATAGAGGGGCCTGGGTACGCACTGATAGAGGGGCCTGGGTACTGGATAGAGGGGCCTGGGTACTGAATGATAGAGGGCCTGGGTACGCACTGATAGAGGGGCCTGGGTACTGCACTGATAGAGGGGCCTGGGTACGCACTGATAGAGGGGCCTGGGTACTGCACTGATAGAGGGGCCTGGGTACTGCACGGATAGAGGGGCCTGGGTACTGCACTGATACAGGGGCCTGGGTACTGCACTGATACAGGGCCTGGGTACTGCACTGACACAGGGGCCTGGGTACTGCACTGACAGAGGGGCCTGGGTACTGCACTGATAGAGGGGCCTGGTACTGCACTGATGGAGGGGCCTGGGTACTTGCACTGATACAGGGCCTGGGTACTGCACTGATACAGGGGCCTGGGTACTGCACTGACACAGGGGCCTGGGTACTGCACTGATAGAGGGGCCTGGGTACTGCACTGATAGAGGGGCCTGGGTACTGCACTGATACAGGGGCCTGGGTACTGCACTGATAGAGGGGTCTGGGTACTGCACTGATAGAGGGGTCTGGGTACTGCACTGATAGAGGGGCCTGGGTACTGCACTGATACAGGGGCCTGGGTACTGCACTGATAGAGGGGCCTGGGTACTGCACTGATAGAGGGGCCTGGGTACTGCACTGATAGAGGGGGCCTGGGTACTGCACTGATGGAGGGGCCTGGGTACCGCACTGATAGAGGGGCCTGGGTACTGCACTGATACAGGGGCCTGGGTACTGCACTGATAGAGGGGCCTGGGTACTGCACTGATACCTGGGTACCGCACTGATAGAGGGGCCTGGGTACTGCACTGATAGAGGGGCCTGGGTACTGCACTGATAGAGGGGCCTGGGTACTGCACTGATACAGGGGCCTGGGTACTGCACTGATAGAGGGGCCTGGGTACTGCACTGATAGAGGGGCCTGGGTACTGCACTGATAGAGGGGCCTGGGTACTGCACTGATAGAGGGGCCTGGGTACTGCACTGATAGAGGGGCCTGGGTACCGCACTGATAGAGGGGCCTGGGTACTGCACTGACACAGGGGCCTGGGTACTGCACTGATAGAGGGGCCTGGGTACTGCACTGATACAGGGGCCTGGGTACTGCACTGATAGAGGGGCCTGGGTACTGCACGGATAGAGGGTCCTGGGTACTGCACGGATAGAGGGGCCTGGGTACTGCACTAATAGAGGGGCCTGGGTACCGCACTGATAGAGGGGCCTGGGTACTGCACTGATAGAGGGGCCTGGGTACTGCACTGATAGAGGGGCCTGGGTACTGCACTGATAGAGGGGCCTGGGTACTGCACTGATAGAGGGGCCTGGGTACTGCACTGATAGAGGGGCCTGGGTACCGCACAGATAGAGGGGCCTGGGTACTGCACAGATAGAGGGGCCTGGGTACTGCACTGACAGAGGGGCCTGGGTACTGCACTGACACAGGGGCCTGGGTACTGCACTGATAGAGGGGCCTGGGTACTGCACTGAAAGAGGGGCCTGGGTACTGCACTGATAGAGGGGCCTGGGTACCGCACTGATAGAGGGGCCTGGGTACTGCACTGATAGAGGGGCCTGGGTACTGCACTGATAGAGGGGCCTGGGTACCGCACGGATAGAGGGGCCTGGGTACCGCACTGATAGAGGGGCCTGGGTACTGCACTGATAGAGGGGCCTGGGTACCGCACTGATAGAGGGGCCTGGGTACTGCACTGATACAGGGGCCTGGGTACTGCACTGATAGAGGGGCCTGGGTACTGCACTGATAGAGGGGCCTGGGTACTGCACTGATAGAGGGGCCTGGGTACCGCACTGATAGAGGGGCCTGGGTACTGCACTGACACAGGGGCCTGGGTACTGCACTGATAGAGGGGCCTGGGTACTGCACTGATACAGGGGCCTGGGTACTGCACTGATAGAGGGGCCTGGGTACTGCACGGATAGAGGGGCCTGGGTACTGCACGGATAGAGGGGCCTGGGTACTGCACTGATAGAGGGGCCTGGGTACTGCACTGATAGAGGGGCCTGGGTACTGCACTGATAGAGGGGCCTGGGTACTGCACTGATAGAGGGGCCTGGGTACTGCACTGATAGAGGGGCCTGGGTACTGCACTGATAGAGGGGCCTGGGTACTGCACTGATAGAGGGGCCTGGGTACCGCACAGATAGAGGGGCCTGGGTACTGCACAGATAGAGGGGCCTGGGTACTGCACTGACAGAGGGGCCTGGGTACTGCACTGACAGAGGGGCCTGGGTACTGCACTGACAGAGGGGCCTGGGTACTGCACTGAAAGAGGGGCCTGGGTACTGCACTGATAGAGGGGCCTGGGTACCGCACTGATAGAGGGGCCTGGGTACCGCACTGATAGAGGGGCCTGGGTACTGCACTGATAGAGGGGCCTGGGTACCGCACGGATAGAGGGGCCTGGGTACCGCACTGATAGAGGGGCCTGGGTACTGCACTGATAGAGGGGCCTGGGTACCGCACTGATAGAGGGGCCTGGGTACTGCACTGACACAGGGGCCTGGGTACTGCACTGATAGAGGGGCCTGGGTACTGCACTGATAGAGGGGCCTGGGTACTGCACGGATAGAGGGGCCTGGGTACTGCACGGATAGAGGGGCCTGGGTACTGCACTGATGGAGGGGCCTGGGTACTGCACTGATAGAGGGGCCTGGGTACTGCACTGATAGAGGGGCCTGGGTACTGCACTGATAGAGGGGCCTGGGTACTGCACTGATAGAGGGGCCTGGGTACTGCACTGATAGAGGGGCCTGGGTACTGCACTGATAGAGGGGCCTGGGTACTGCACTGATAGAGGGGCCTGGGTACTGCACTGACACAGGGGCCTGGGTACTGCACTGATAGAGGGGCCTGGGTACTGCACGGATAGAGGGGCCTGGGTACTGCACTGATGGAGGGGCCTGGGTACTGCACTGATACAGGGGCCTGGGTACTGCACTGATACAGGGGCCTGGGTACTGCACTGACACAGGGGCCTGGGTACTGCACTGATAGAGGGGCCTGGGTACTGCACTGATGGAGGGGCCTGGGTACTGCACTGATGGAGGGGCCTGGGTACTGCACTGATGGAGGGGCCTGGGTACTGCACTGATGGAGGGGCCTGGGTACTGCACTGATACAGGGGCCTGGGTACTGCACTGATACAGGGGCCTGGGTACTGCACTGACACAGGGGCCTGGGTACTGCACTGACAGAGGGGCCTGGGTACTGCACTGACAGAGGGGCCTGGGTACTGCACTGATGGAGGGGCCTGGGTACTGCACTGATACAGGGGCCTGGGTACTGCACTGATACAGGGGCCTGGGTACTGCACTGACACAGGGGCCTGGGTACTGCACTGATAGAGGGGCCTGGGTACTGCACTGATAGAGGGGCCTGGGTACTGCACTGATACAGGGGCCTGGGTACTGCACTGATAGAGGGGTCTGGGTACTGCACTGATAGAGGGGTCTGGGTACTGCACTGATAGAGGGGCCTGGGTACTGCACTGATACAGGGGCCTGGGTACTGCACTGATAGAGGGGCCTGGGTACTGCACTGATAGAGGGGCCTGGGTACTGCACTGACAGAGGGGCCTGGGTACTGCACTGACAGAGGGGCCTGGGTACTGCACTGATGGAGGGGCCTGGGTACTGCACTGATACAGGGGCCTGGGTACTGCACTGATACAGGGGCCTGGGTACTGCACTGACACAGGGGCCTGGGTACTGCACTGATAGAGGGCCTGGGTACTGCACTGATAGAGGGGCCTGGGTACTGCACTGATAGAGGGGCCTGGGTACTGCACTGATAGAGGGGCCTGGGTACCGCACAGATAGAGGGGCCTGGGTACTGCACAGATAGAGGGGCCTGGGTACTGCAACTGACAGAGGGGCCTGGGTACTGCACTGACACAGGGGCCTGGGTACTGCACTGATAGAGGGGCCTGGGTACTGCACTGAAAGAGGGGCCTGGGTACTGCACTGATAGAGGGGCCTGGGTACCGCACTGATAGAGGGGCCTGGGTACTGCACTGATAGAGGGGCCTGGGTACTGCACTGATAGAGGGGCCTGGGTACCGCACGGATAGAGGGGCCTGGGTACCGCACTGATAGAGGGGCCTGGGTACTGCACTGATAGAGGGGCCTGGGTACTGCACTGATAGAGGGGCCTGGGTACTGCACTGACACAGGGGCCTGGGTACTGCACTGATAGAGGGGCCTGGGTACTGCACTGATAGAGGGGCCTGGGTACTGCACTGATAGAGGGGCCTGGGTACCGCACTGATAGAGGGGCCTGGGTACTGCACTGATACAGGGGCCTGGGTACTGCACTGATAGAGGGGCCTGGGTACTGCACTGATACAGGGGCCTGGGTACTGCACTGATAGAGGGGCCTGGGTACTGCACGGATAGAGGGGCCTGGGTACTGCACGGATAGAGGGGCCTGGGTACTGCACTAATAGAGGGGCCTGGGTACTGCACTGATAGAGGGGCCTGGGTACTGCACTGATAGAGGGGCCTGGGTACTGCACTGATAGAGGGGCCTGGGTACTGCACTGATAGAGGGGCCTGGGTACTGCACTGATAGAGGGGCCTGGGTACTGCACTGATAGAGGGGCCTGGGTACCGCACTGATAGAGGGGCCTGGGTACTGCACAGATAGAGGGGCCTGGGTACTGCACTGACAGAGGGGCCTGGGTACTGCACTGACACAGGGGCCTGGGTACTGCACTGACAGAGGGGCCTGGGTAGTGCACTGATAGAGGGGCCTGGGTACTGCACTGATAGAGGGGCCTGGGTACCGCACTGATAGAGGGGCCTGGGTACTGCACTGATAGAGGGGCCTGGGTACTGCACTGATAGAGGGGCCTGGGTACCGCACTGATAGAGGGGCCTGGGTACCGCACTGATAGAGGGGCCTGGGTACTGCACTGATAGAGGGGCCTGGGTACCGCACTGATAGAGGGGCCTGGGTACTGCACTGACACAGGGGCCTGGGTACTGCACTGATAGAGGGGCCTGGGTACTGCACTGATAGAGGGGCCTGGGTACTGCACGGATAGAGGGGCCTGGGTACTGCACGGATAGAGGGGCCTGGGTACTGCACTGATGGAGGGGCCTGGGTACTGCACTGATAGAGGGGCCTGGGTACTGCACTGATAGAGGGGCCTGGGTACTGCACTGATAGAGGGGCCTGGGTACTGCACTGATAGAGGGGCCTGGGTACTGCACTGATAGAGGGGCCTGGGTACTGCACTGATAGAGGGGCCTGGGTACTGCACTGATAGAGGGGCCTGGGTACTGCACTGACACAGGGGCCTGGGTACTGCACTGATAGAGGGGCCTGGGTACTGCACTGATAGAGGGGCCTGGGTACTGCACTGATGGAGGGGCCTGGGTACTGCACTGATACAGGGGCCTGGGTACTGCACTGATACAGGGGCCTGGGTACTGCACTGACACAGGGGCCTGGGTACTGCACTGATAGAGGGGCCTGGGTACTGCACTGATGGAGGGGCCTGGGTACTGCACTGATGGAGGGGCCTGGGTACTGCACTGATGGAGGGGCCTGGGTACTGCACTGATGGAGGGGCCTGGGTACTGCACTGATACAGGGGCCTGGGTACTGCACTGATACAGGGGCCTGGGTACTGCACTGACACAGGGGCCTGGGTACTGCACTGACAGAGGGGCCTGGGTACTGCACTGACAGAGGGGCCTGGGTACTGCACTGATGGAGGGGCCTGGGTACTGCACTGATACAGGGGCCTGGGTACTGCACTGATACAGGGGCCTGGGTACTGCACTGACACAGGGGCCTGGGTACTGCACTGATAGAGGGGCCTGGGTACTGCACTGATAGAGGGGCCTGGGTACTGCACTGATACAGGGGCCTGGGTACTGCACTGATAGAGGGGTCTGGGTACTGCACTGATAGAGGGGTCTGGGTACTGCACTGATAGAGGGGCCTGGGTACTGCACTGATACAGGGGCCTGGGTACTGCACTGATAGAGGGGCCTGGGTACTGCACTGATAGAGGGGCCTGGGTACTGCACTGATAGAGGGGCCTGGGTACTGCACTGATAGAGGGGCCTGGGTACTGCACTGATAGAGGGGCCTGGGTACCGCACTGATAGAGGGGCCTGGGTACTGCACTGACACAGGGGCCTGGGTACTGCACTGATAGAGGGGCCTGGGTACTGCACTGATACCTGGGTACCGCACTGATAGAGGGGCCTGGGTACTGCACTGATAGAGGGGCCTGGGTACTGCACTGATAGAGGGGCCTGGGTACTGCACTGATACAGGGGCCTGGGTACTGCACTGATAGAGGGGCCTGGGTACTGCACTGATAGAGGGGCCTGGGTACTGCACTGATAGAGGGGCCTGGGTACTGCACTGATAGAGGGGCCTGGGTACCGCACTGATAGAGGGGCCTGGGTACTGCACTGACACAGGGGCCTGGGTACTGCACTGATAGAGGGGCCTGGGTACTGCACTGATACAGGGGCCTGGGTACTGCACTGATAGAGGGGCCTGGGTACTGCACTGATAGAGGGGCCTGGGTACTGCACTGATAGAGGGGCCTGGGTACTGCACTGATAGAGGGGCCTGGGTACCGCACTGATAGAGGGGCCTGGGTACTGCACTGATAGAGGGGCCTGGGTACTGCACTGATAGAGGGGCCTGGGTACCGCACAGATAGAGGGGCCTGGGTACTGCACTGATAGAGGGGCCTGGGTACTGCACTGACACAGGGGCCTGGGTACTGCACTGATAGAGGGGCCTGGGTACCGCACTGATAGAGGGGCCTGGGTACCGCACTGATAGAGGGGCCTGGGTACTGCACTGATAGAGGGGTCTGGGTACTGCACGGATAGAGGGGCCTGGGTACTGCACTGATAGGTCAGTCAGTCGTACAGAGTGCGTACAGTCTGCCGAGAGGAAGACCACGAGTAGAGTTTGGGTTGAGAGGAGAAAGGGAGGGGTTGAGCTTGGCGATAACAGAGAGATTCTGGGTAACAGATTCTGGGAGTTTAGGGAGTGCCGGGATGTTTCTGCACATAGACTGAAACTAACAACACTGCAACACATGTTCCTAAGCTAAGAAGTGTGAGAAATAGTAAATATAGATAAACATTAGCAAATAAGAATCACACAATGATATTATTGAAGTGACTGACGGGTTCATTTCCCAGTATATACCGGGTCCCAGTGGAAGAGACATGTGAGATAAGGTATCAGTGTTCAGTCCAAAGACGAGTTTCAGTCTGGATTTGAAAAGAGTAAGAGATTTATAAGATAAGATGCATTTATTTATTGTTTTTAACTTTTGCTATTATTGTTCTTCATTTGTGTTACAGTAATAAACAGACACACAATATGAAAGCAGACGGGGTCGTCCTCGGTAAAAAGAAATGCGTTTCCCCTCTGCACGCTGAGCAGTTTCTCGTTTGACTCACGCCCTACACACGGCGGCTTCTGCCCATTCACTTTGAATGGGGTGACGTCACGATTCGCCGAACTGCATTGTGGGAGCAAAGCGTAGCTTCTCTCGAGGTGCTCGCTGCAAAAGTAGAGCAATGTTCTACTTTTGCCGCCTCGACGGAGGTGTTAGCCAATCAAATCCCTCGTATGTAAACTGACAGTACAAGCAGTAGCCAATCAAACCGGGTGTATGTTGGGAGAGCCAGACCGCAGTTATTTCCATATGTCAACAAAGGGAGGAGAAAATGATCGTGGTGGTAGGGAACATACCGGGATACACACCGGAGGAACCAGGCATGGGGGGGGGGGCAGAGACAGTGGGTGAAACTGGTAGGTTTTCGCCTGTTTGGGGAGTTTATATCCAGTGCACTTCGTTTGAATGGACAGCGAGCAGCAGAGACAGTATATGTAGCCAGCATGGATGTAGCATGAATGCTTTGCTTTGTGTGTCCGGGCAGGGACATTCATGTGGTTGGTTGTTGGTCGGGCTGCTCGCGTTGACTCCCCAAGCTCAAGACACGCCCACCGCCAAGCGGCAACGCACGCCGCCGTGTGTAGGGGCCGTCACTGTGGCCTTTGGAGACATTTAGTGAAGACGTTAGAAATATAATATAACTATATTAATGTTGTGTCTTGTTAAGTTAGCTGAGGGTCTTCTTCCCCACATGCGATCTGTTTTCAGGGATCATTTCCGCTGAACAGTTTCTGCTCATGATGAGATATCAGCATGTTTTTAAACACGTCGTCTCGGTCTCCACAATAACTATCATTTGATCAACCGTTCCTACTTTTATGTCTCTATAACCTGATGATTTTACCGTACAATCTAAAGCTGATCAAATCATCTCCTCTGACTGTTCAGAAAGCCAAGAAGAAGAGGAAGAAGAAGAAGACGAAGAAAGACCAGACGCAGGATGAGACGGAAGAGGAAGATGAAGACGTGGAGGTGAGCGAATCAGAGGGGCCCGCTGAGGAAGGGCCCCCCAAACCGGAGCCTCCAGAGAAACCAGACGTTGTCTCCAATGAGCAGCGCGTCAGAGAGAAAGCCTCCAGGATCCGCAGGAAACCTGGAGAACCGGTCCTGATCCCAGAGCTGTCGGCGTCCGGGAACATCACGGCCAGCGAAGTCTGCAAGAGGTAGACTGAACACCTCGTTGATAAGAAGTCTGTGAGAGGTACTCTGAACACCTGGTTGATAAGAAGTCTGTGAGAGGTACTCTGAACACCTGGTTGATAAGAAGTCTGTGAGAGGTACTCTGAACACCTCGTTGATAAGATAAGAAGTCTGTGAGAGGTACTCTGAACACCTGGTTGATAAGAAGTCTGTGAGAGGTACTCTGAACACCTCGTTGATAAGAAGTCTGTGAGAGGTACTCTGAACACCTGGTTGATAAGAAGTCTGTGAGAGGTACTCTGAACACCTGGTTGATAAGATAAGAAGTCTGTGAGAGGTACTCTGAACACCTGGTTGATAAGAAGTCTGTGAGAGGTACTCTGAACACCTCGTTGATAAGAAGTCTGTGAGAGGTACTCTGAACACCTCGTTGATAAGAAGTCTGTGAGAGGTACTCTGAACACCTCGTTGATAAGAAGTCTGTGAGAGGTACTCTGAACACCTGGTTGATAAGAAGTCTGTGAGAGGTACTCTGAACACCTGGTTGATAAGATAAGAAGTCTGTGAGAAGTACTCTGAACACCTCGTTGATAAGATAAGAAGTCTGTGAGAAGTACTCTGAACACCTCGTTGATAAGATAAGAAGTCTGTGAGAAGTACTCTGAACACCTCGTTGATAAGAAGTCTGTGAGAGGTACTCTGAACACCTCGTTGATAAGAAGTCTGTGAGAGGTACTCTGAACACCTCGTTGATAAGAAGTCTGTGAGAGGTACTCTGAACACCTCGTTGATAAGAAGTCTGTGAGAGGTACTCTGAACACCTGGTTGATAAGAAGTCTGTGAGAGGTACTCTGAACACCTGGTTGATAAGAAGTCTGTGAGAGGTACTCTGAACACCTGGTTGATAAGAAGTCTGTGAGAGGTACTCTGAACACCTGGTTGATAAGATAAGAAGTCTGTGAGAGGTACTCTGAACACCTCGTTGATAAGAAGTCTGTGAGAGGTACTCTGAACACCTGGTTGATAAGAAGTCTGTGAGAGGTACTCTGAACACCTCGTTGATAAGAAGTCTGTGAGAGGTACTCTGAACACCTCGTTGATAAGAAGTCTGTGAGAGGTACTCTGAACACCTGGTTGATAAGAAGTCTGTGAGAGGTACTCTGAACACCTGGTTGATAAGAAGTCTGTGAGAGGTACTCTGAAGTGATGGTCTTTTTACCCGCTAGTATCAAGACGTTAAAGAGGTCGAGGTCCTTCGCCCCGGGTCACAGGGAGTCTTATCGCTTCATATTTCTGAGTCTGAGTAACCCTGACCCAAAAGTCCTTTACACAGGACCAGGAGATATGAGACCAGTGGCTGGGATTCAACTGTCTTCCCAATAGATTCTAGAATCACTTTGAGTTCCCAATAGTAGCTGCGATGATGAAACACACCGTCTTCCTGCTTCCTCAGGGCTGAAGTGTCTCGCAGGGAGGACGTGGCGAAGCGCTCTCTCTTCATAAAGATCCTCTACAACAACAAAGAAGTCTCCAGAACCGACAGCCGCTCCCTCAACGGAGACTTCAGAGTCCACTTCGGACAGATCTTCAACCTGAAGATAGTCAACTGTCCACAGAGCCTCAACCTGCAGGTAGAGGAGCCGCTTCACGTGGTGCATTCACTGAGCTGAAGTACTATTTAGAGGTACTTCACTTCACTTCAGTATTTGATGCTACTTCATACTTCTACTCCATCACAGTTCAGAGTACATGGTGTACTTTTACTCCACTACATGTATTTAATACCTTTAGTTACTTCACAGATGAAGGATGTGAAATCTAACCAAGTGTTGAATCAGACTTTAGTTCCACCTGGAGTAAATCCACCAGCTACCCTGCAGCCTACAAAGTACTTCAGACTAGCTGCACCTTCACCAGCTACCCTGCGGTCTACAAAGTACTTCAGACTAGCTGCACCTCCACCAGCTACCCTGCAGTCTACAAAGTACTTCAGACTAGCTGCACCTTCACCAGCTACCCTGCAGTCTACAAAGTACTTCAGACTAGCTGCACCTCCACCAGCTACCCTGCAGTCTACAAAGTACTTCAGACTAGCTGCACCTCCACCAGCTACCCTGCAGTCTACAAAGTACTTCAGACTAGCTGCACCTCCACCAGCTACCCTGCAGTCTACAAAGTACTTCAGACTAGCTGCACCTCCACCAGCTACCCTGCAGTCTACAAAGTACTTCAGACTAGCTGCACCTTCACCAGCTACCCTGCAGTCTACAAAGTACTTCAGACTAGCTGCACCTTCACCAGCTACCCTGCAGTCTACAAAGTACTTCAGACTAGCTGCACCTTCACCAGCTCTGAGAACACTTTCATGATCAATCATTATAAAACATATCATATATATTATTCTGAAATGGACCAATCTGCACAACGACTACTTTCACTGTCTTTCACTATATTTAGATGAGAATACTTTCTACTTTCACTTGAGGAACATTTTTAACTACAAGATCTGAGTACTTCTACTTTTACTCAAGAACAAGATCTCAGTACTTCTACTTTTACTCAACTACCAGATCTGAGTACTTCTACTTGATTAACATTTTGAATGCAGGACTCTCAGGATTGAATACATGCTGTGTGTCCTCCAGATGTTTGAGGAGGTGGGCTCCTCCTCCTCCTCCTCCTCCTCCTCCTCCTCCTCCTCCTCCTCCTCCTCCTCCTCCTCCTCCTCCTCCTCCTCCTCCTCCCTCTGATTGAATACATGCTGTGTGTCCTCCAGATGTTTGAGGAGGTGGGCTCCTCCTCCTCCTCCTCCTCCTCCTCCTCCTCCTCCTCCTCCTCCTCCTCCTCCTCCTCCTCCTCCCCCCCCCCCTCTGATTGAATACATGCTGTGTGTCCTCCAGATGTTTGAGGAGGTGGGCTCCTCCTCCTCCTCCTCCTCCTCCTCCTCCTCCTCCTCCCCCCCCCCCTCTGATTGAATACATGCTGTGTGTCCTCCAGATGTTTGAGGAGGTGGGCTCCTCCTCCTGCTGCCTCCTCCTCCTCCTCCTCCTCCTCCTCCTCCTCCTCCTCCTCCTCCTCCTCCCCCCCCCCTCTGATTGAATACATGCTGTGTGTCCTCCCAGGTGTTTGAGGAGGTGGGCTCCTCCTCCTCCTCCTCCTCCTCCTCCTCCTCCTCCTCCTCCTCCTCCTCCTCCTCCTCCTCTGATTGAATACATGCTGTGTGTCCTCCCAGGTGTTTGAGGAGGTGGGCTCCTCCTCCTCCTCCTCCTCCTCCTCCTCCTCCTCCTCCTCCTCCTCCTCCTC
>NW_027262589.1:0-26841 GCF_902827115.2 Pseudochaenichthys georgianus | reverse complement strand
GTCCTAACCCTGACATGAGTCCTAACCCCTGCTATGAGTCCTAACCCTGACATGAGTCCTAACCCTGACATGAGTCCTAACCCCTGACATGAGTCCTAACCCCTAACATGAGTCCTAACCCCTAACATGAGTCCTAACCCTGACATGAGTCCTAACCCTGACATGAGTCCTAACCCCTGACATGAGTCCTAACCCCTAACATGAGTCCTAACCCTGACATGAGTCCTAACCCTGACATGAGTCCTAACCCCTAACATGAGTCCTAACCCTGCTATGAGTCCTAACCCCTGACATGAGTCCTAACCCCTAACATGAGTCCTAACCCCTAACATGAGTCCTAACCCTGACATGAGTCCTAACCCTGACATGAGTCCTAACCCCTAACATGAGTCCTAACCCCTAACATGAGTCCTAACCCCTGCTATGAGTCCTAACCCTGACATGAGTCCTAACCCCTAACATGAGTCCTAACCCCTGACATGAGTCCTAACCCCTGCTATGAGTCCTAACCCTGACATGAGTCCTAACCCTGCTATGAGTCCTAACCCCTGCCATGAGTCCTAACCCTGCTATGAGTCCTAACCCCTGCTATGAGTCCTAACCCCTGCTATGAGTCCTAACCCTGACATGAGTCCTAACCCTGCTATGAGTCCTAACCCCTGCCATGAGTCCTAACCCTGCTATGAGTCCTAACCCCTGCTATGAGTCCTAACCCCTGCTATGAGTCCTAACCCTGACATGAGTCCTAACCCTGACATGAGTCCTAACCCCTGCTATGAGTCCTAACCCTGACATGAGTCCTAACCCCTTCTATGAGTCCTAACCCTAACATGAGTCCTAACCCTGCTATGAGTCCTAACCCTGACATGAGTCCTAACCCTGCTATGAGTCCTAACCCTGACATGAGTCCTAACCCCTGCTATGAGTCCTAACCCTGACATGAGTCCTAACCCCTAACATGAGTCCTAACCCCTGACATGAGTCCTAACCCCTGCCATGAGTCCTAACCCCTGCTATGAGTCCTAACCCCTGCTATGAGTCCTAACCCTGACATGAGTCCTAACCCCTGACATGAGTCCTAACCCCTGACATGAGTCCTAACCCCTGCCATGAGTCCTAACCCCTGCCATGAGTCCTAACCCCTGCTATGAGTCCTAACCCCTGCTATGAGTCCTAACCCTGACATGAGTCCTAACCCCTAACATGAGTCCTAACCCCTAACATGAGTCCTAACCCTGACATGAGTCCTAACCCTGACATGAGTCCTAACCCTGACATGAGTCCTAACCCCTAACATGAGTCCTAACCCTGACATGAGTCCTAACCCCTAACATGAGTCCTAACCCTGACATGAGTCCTAACCCTGACATGAGTCCTAACCCCTGCCATGAGTCCTAACCCCTGACATGAGTCCTAACCCCTGACATGAGTCCTAACCCCTGACATGAGTCCTAACCCCTGCTATGAGTCCTAACCCTGACATGAGTCCTAACCCCTAACATGAGTCCTAACCCTGACATGAGTCCTAACCCCTAACATGAGTCCTAACCCCTAACATGAGTCCTAACCCCTAACATGAGTCCTAACCCCTGACATGAGTCCTAACCCCTAACATGAGTCCTAACCCTGACATGAGTCCTAACCCTGACATGAGTCCTAACCCTGACATGAGTCCTAACCCCTAACATGAGTCCTAACCCTGACATGAGTCCTAACCCCTAACATGAGTCCTAACCCTGACATGAGTCCTAACCCCTAACATGAGTCCTAACCCTGACATGAGTCCTAACCCCTGACATGAGTCCTAACCCCTGACATGAGTCCTAACCCCTGCCATGAGTCCTAACCCCTGACATGAGTCCTAACCCCTGACATGAGTCCTAACCCCTGACATGAGTCCTAACCCCTGCCATGAGTCCTAACCCCTGACATGAGTCCTAACCCCTGACATGAGTCCTAACCCCTGACATGAGTCCTAACCCCTGACATGAGTCCTAACCCCTGACATGAGTCCTAACCCCTGCTATGAGTCCTAACCCCTGACATGAGTCCTAACCCCTGCCATGAGTCCTAACCCCTGACATGAGTCCTAACCCCTGACATGAGTCCTAACCCCTAACATGAGTCCTAACCCCTGACATGAGTCCTAACCCCTGCTATGAGTCCTAACCCCTGACATGAGTCCTAACCCCTGCTATGAGTCCTAACCCTGACATGAGTCCTAACCCCTAACATGAGTCCTAACCCTGACATGAGTCCTAACCCCTGACATGAGTCCTAACCCCTGACATGAGTCCTAACCCTGACATGAGTCCTAACCCCTGCTATGAGTCCTAACCCTGACATGAGTCCTAACCCCTAACATGAGTCCTAACCCCTGCTATGAGTCCTAACCCTGACATGAGTCCTAACCCCTGACATGAGTCCTAACCCCTGCCATGAGTCCTAACCCCTGACATGAGTCCTAACCCCTGACATGAGTCCTAACCCCTGACATGAGTCCTAACCCCTGACATGAGTCCTAACCCCTGCTATGAGTCCTAACCCCTGACATGAGTCCTAACCCCTGACATGAGTCCTAACCCCTGACATGAGTCCTAACCCCTAACATGAGTCCTAACCCTGACATGAGTCCTAACCCCTGCTATGAGTCCTAACCCTGACATGAGTCCTAACCCCTAACATGAGTCCTAACCCCTGACATGAGTCCTAACCCTGACATGAGTCCTAACCCCTGCTATGAGTCCTAACCCTGACATGAGTCCTAACCCCTGACATGAGTCCTAACCCCTGACATGAGTCCTAACCCTGACATGAGTCCTAACCCCTGCTATGAGTCCTAACCCTGACATGAGTCCTAACCCCTAACATGAGTCCTAACCCCTGCTATGAGTCCTAACCCTGACATGAGTCCTAACCCCTGACATGAGTCCTAACCCCTGACATGAGTCCTAACCCTGACATGAGTCCTAACCCCTGCTATGAGTCCTAACCCTGACATGAGTCCTAACCCCTAACATGAGTCCTAACCCTGACATGAGTCCTAACCCCTGACATGAGTCCTAACCCTGACATGAGTCCTAACCCCTGACATGAGTCCTAACCCCTGACATGAGTCCTAACCCTGACATGAGTCCTAACCCCTGCTATGAGTCCTAACCCTGACATGAGTCCTAACCCCTAACATGAGTCCTAACCCTGACATGAGTCCTAACCCCTAACATGAGTCCTAACCCCTAACATGAGTCCTAACCCTGACATGAGTCCTAACCCCTGACATGAGTCCTAACCCCTGCTATGAGTCCTAACCCTGACATGAGTCCTAACCCCTAACATGAGTCCTAACCCCTGACATGAGTCCTAACCCCTGACATGAGTCCTAACCCCTGACATGAGTCCTAACCCCTGACATGAGTCCTAACCCCTGACATGAGTCCTAACCCCTAACATGAGTCCTAACCCCTGACATGAGTCCTAACCCCTGCTATGAGTCCTAACCCCTGACATGAGTCCTAACCCCTGACATGAGTCCTAACCCTGACATGAGTCCTAACCCCTGACATGAGTCCTAACCCCTGCTATGAGTCCTAACCCTGACATGAGTCCTAACCCCTAACATGAGTCCTAACCCCTGCTATGAGTCCTAACCCTGACATGAGTCCTAACCCTGACATGAGTCCTAACCCCTGCTATGAGTCCTAACCCCTGCTATGAGTCCTAACCCTAACATGAGTCCTAACCCTGACATGAGTCCTAACCCCTGACATGAGTCCTAACCCCTGCTATGAGTCCTAACCCTGACATGAGTCCTAACCCCTAACATGAGTCCTAACCCCTGCTATGAGTCCTAACCCCTGACATGAGTCCTAACCCCTAACATGAGTCCTAACCCCTGCTATGAGTCCTAACCCCTGACATGAGTCCTAACCCCTGCTATGAGTCCTAACCCTGACATGAGTCCTAACCCCTAACATGAGTCCTAACCCCTGACATGAGTCCTAACCCCTGCTATGAGTCCTAACCCTGCTATGAGTCCTAACCCCTGACATGAGTCCTAACCCCTAACATGAGTCCTAACCCCTGACATGAGTCCTAACCCCTGCTATGAGTCCTAACCCCTAACATGAGTCCTAACCCTGACATGAGTCCTAACCCCTAACATGAGTCCTAACCCCTGCTATGAGTCCTAACCCCTAACATGAGTCCTAACCCCTGCTATGAGTCCTAACCCCTAACATGAGTCCTAACCCCTGCTATGAGTCCTAACCCTGACATGAGTCCTAACCCCTGCTATGAGTCCTAACCCCTGCTATGAGTCCTAACCCTGACATGAGTCCTAACCCCTGACATGAGTCCTAACCCCTGCTATGAGTCCTAACCCCTGCTATGAGTCCTAACCCTGACATGAGTCCTAACCCCTAACATGAGTCCTAACCCCTGACATGAGTCCTAACCCCTGCTATGAGTCCTAACCCTGACATGAGTCCTAACCCCTAACATGAGTCCTAACCCCTAACATGAGTCCTAACCCCTGACATGAGTCCTAACCCCTAACATGAGTCCTAACCCTGACATGAGTCCTAACCCCTAACATGAGTCCTAACCCCTGCTATGAGTCCTAACCCCTAACATGAGTCCTAACCCCTAACATGAGTCCTAACCCCTGACATGAGTCCTAACCCCTGCTATGAGTCCTAACCCCTAACATGAGTCCTAACCCCTGCTATGAGTCCTAACCCTGACATGAGTCCTAACCCCTGCTATGAGTCCTAACCCCTGACATGAGTCCTAACCCCTAACATGAGTCCTAACCCCTGACATGAGTCCTAACCCCTGACATGAGTCCTAACCCCTGCTATGAGTCCTAACCCCTGCTATGAGTCCTAACCCCTAACATGAGTCCTAACCCCTGACATGAGTCCTAACCCCTGCTATGAGTCCTAACCCCTAACATGAGTCCTAACCCCTAACATGAGTCCTAACCCCTAACATGAGTCCTAACCCCTGCTATGAGTCCTAACCCCTAACATGAGTCCTAACCCCTAACATGAGTCCTAACCCCTGACATGAGTCCTAACCCCTGCTATGAGTCCTAACCCTGCTATGAGTCCTAACCCCTGACATGAGTCCTAACCCCTGACATGAGTCCTAACCCCTGACATGAGTCCTAACCCCTGACATGAGTCCTAACCCCTGACATGAGTCCTAACCCCTAACATGAGTCCTAACCCCTGCTATGAGTCCTAACCCCTGCTATGAGTCCTAACCCCTGCTATGAGTCCTAACTCCTAACATGAGTCCTAACCCCTAACATGAGTCCTAACCCCTAACATGAGTCCTAACCCCTGACATGAGTCCTAACCCCTAACATGAGTCCTAACTCCTAACATGAGTCCTAACCCCTAACATGAGTCCTAACCCCTGACATGAGTCCTAACTCCTAACATGAGTCCTAACCCCTGACATGAGTCCTAACTCCTAACATGAGTCCTAACTCCTAACATGAGTCCTAACCCCTAACATGAGTCCTAACCCCTGACATGAGTCCTAACTCCTAACATGAGTCCTAACTCCTAACATGAGTCCTAACTCCTAACATGAGTCCTAACCCCTAACATGAGTCCTAACCCCTGCTATGAGTCCTAACTCCTAACATGAGTCCTAACCCCTAACATGAGTCCTAACTCCTAACATGAGTCCTAACCCCTGACATGAGTCCTAACTCCTAACATGAGTCCTAACTCCTAACATGAGTCCTAACCCCTAACATGAGTCCTAACCCCTGACATGAGTCCTAACTCCTAACATGAGTCCTAACTCCTAACATGAGTCCTAACCCCTAACATGGTGAGTGACTGACCGACGTCGTGCAGCACGATGAGGAACTCGTCCTCCGGCAGCCCGTATGCGTTGGAGGATTCCTCGAGGACGGTGTAGAGGCTTCCACACGGACAGTACTCCATCACCAGCACCTTGTGCCGCGTGTTAGAC
The DNA here is from genome assembly GCF_902827115.2 of Pseudochaenichthys georgianus. Taxonomy (NCBI): domain Eukaryota; kingdom Metazoa; phylum Chordata; class Actinopteri; order Perciformes; family Channichthyidae; genus Pseudochaenichthys; species Pseudochaenichthys georgianus. The sequence continues at coordinate 20,850 of NW_027262589.1, read as the reverse complement.
TGAGAGAGGACACGCGTTAAACTCAGACGCGCTATCAAGCAAGAAGCGTCAAAATAATAATAATATACAAAATAAATACAAATAAAATATATATAATAATAATAATAGGTCGTGCTTCCAGACCTCCTCCTCCACGGCGAACAGCTTCACGATGTTCTTGTGGTTCAGCTTCTTCAGGACCTCGAACTCTCTCATCTGGACGTCCAGCGGCCGCAGGAAGCTCAGGTTGTTGAACACCTTCACGGCGTACAGGTCGCCCGTTTTCTAACGTGTGATAGAACACAACATCAGCACCGTTACGCTGTAATAACGTGTTGCCCTCGCTGCAGACTTTGAGCTCCAACTGGGATCTGACAGGAAGTGACAGGAAGTGACAGGAAGTGCTGCAGAAGCCGTCTTTATGTAAACAGTCTGTTCGACGCTCAGAGCATCTGCTTCCCGGTCACAGGGCTGCAGGTAAGAGACGTCCCTCCAGTCTGCAGATCAGATGCGTCTCTTCAAATGTATATAAGTGTATTATATGTAGTGTCAAAATATATTTTTAAAGAACCCTGAAATCAGAATCAGACTCAGGGACTTTTCAGGGAGTTTTTTTGCTAGAAATGCATAGTGATAGCCGTGCTGCTCTCTGATTGGCTGTGAGCCGTGCTGCTGCTCTCTGACTGGCTGTGAGCCGTGCTGCTGCTCTCTGACTGGCTGTGAGCCGTGCTGCTGCTCTCTGACTGGCTGTGAGCCGTGCTGCTGCTCTCTGATTGGCTGTGAGCCGTGCTGCTGCTCTCTGACTGGCTGTGAGCCGTGCTGCTGCTCTCTGATTGGCTGTGAGCCGTGCTGCTGCTCTCTGACTGGCTGTGAGCCGTGCTGCTGCTCTCTGACTGGCTGTGAGCCGTGCTGCTGCTCTCTGACTGGCTGTGAGCCGTGCTGCTGCTCTCTGATTGGCTGTGAGCCGTGCTGCTGCTCTCTGACTGGCTGTGAGCCGTGCTGCTGCTCTCTGATTGGCTGTGAGCCGTGCTGCTGCTCTCTGATTGGCTCTTACCTTGTGTCTTCCTCTGTAAACATTGGCTGTGGCTCCCTGACCCAGCAGGTCTGAGATCAGCCACAGGTAGTTAGTGGTGCTCTGCATGATGACAGGTGCAAGGATCCTGGAAATGTAAATATGAATATATTATCAATCATTCATTTAATTTATAAACACAGCAACATGAGTACAGACAGAACGATAACTGCATCTTGCCTCGAGCCGTCCCTATAGAAACCGTCTCTTTCCACAGTTCACCACGGAGCCTCAGTTTCGCTCGCAGCTCACGCTCCACTAAACCCCCCCCCCCCCTGCTCATCGCGTCCAAATCGCGCACGGTCCGCGTTGTCCCGTAGCAGGCACTCGCCGGGGAAACGATCATCAACGCTCCGAAAAGAATCCCACCAGACTCGTTGCCCCTCAGAGGACGTCCTTTTCCTTTTCCTCATTTCAAGCGATAAAAACTCTCGATCTTCTCTCGAATTATTAATATTTTCGGACGCCCTCGGCTCGAGTTCGAGACTGATAGATGTCCTCTGTACCCCAGGGACTGATAGATGTCCTCTGTACCCCAGGGACTGATAGATGTCCTCTGTACACCAGGGACTGATAGATGTCCTCTGTACCCCAGGGACTGATAGATGTCCTCTGTGCACCAGGGACTGATAGATGTCCTCTGTACACCAGGGACTGATAGATGTCCTCTGTACCCCAGGGACTGATAGATGTCCTCTGTACACCAGGGACTGATAGATGTCCTCTGTACCCCAGGGACTGATAGATGTCCTCTGTACCCCAGGGACTGATAGATGTCCTCTGTACCCCAGGGACTGATAGATGTCCTCTGTGCACCATGGACTGATAGATGTCCTCTGTGCACCATGGACTGATAGATGTCCTCTGTGCACCATGGACTGATAGATGTCCTCTGTGCACCAGGGACTGATAGATGTCCTCTGTACCCCAGGGACTGATAGATGTCCTCTGTACACCAGGGACTGATAGATGTCCTCTGTACCCCAGGGACTGATAGATGTCCTCTGTGCACCAGGGACTGATAGATGTCCTCTGTACACCAGGGACTGATAGATGTCCTCTGTACCCCAGGGACTGATAGATGTCCTCTGTGCACCAGGGACTGATAGATGTCCTCTGTACCCCAGGGACTGATAGATGTCCTCTGTACCCCAGGGACTGATAGATGTCCTCTGTACCCCAGGGACTGATAGATGTCCTCTGTACCCCATGGACTGATAGATGTCCTCTGTACCCCAGGGACTGATAGATGTCCTCAGTACATCAGGGACTAATAGATGTCCTCTGTACCCCATGGACTGATAGATGTCCTCTGTACCCCAGGGACTGATAGATGTCCTCTGTGCACCATGGACTGATAGATGTCCTCTGTGCCCCAGGGACTGATAGATGTCCTCTGTACCCCAGGGACTGATAGATGTCCTCTGTACCCCAGGGACTGATAGATGTCCTCTGTGCACCATGGACTGATAGATGTCCTCTGTACCCCAGGGACTGATAGATGTCCTCTGTGCACCAGGGACTGATAGATGTCCTCTGTGCACCATGGACTGATAGATGTCCTCTGTACCCCAGGGACTGATAGATGTCCTCTGTGCACCATGGACTGATAGATGTCCTCTGTACCCCAGGGACTGATAGATGTCCTCTGTGCCCCAGGGACTGATAGATGTCCTCTGTACCCCAGGGACTGATAGATGTCCTCAGTACCCCATGGACTGATAGATGTCCTCTGTACCCCAGGGACTGATAGATGTCCTCTGTGCACCATGGACTGATAGATGTCCTCTGTACCCCAGGGACTGATAGATGTCCTCTGTGCACCATGGACTGATAGATGTCCTCTGTACCCCAGGGACTGATAGATGTCCTCTGTACCCCAGGGACTGATAGATGTCCTCTGTACCCCAGGGACTGATAGATGTCCTCTGTGCACCATGGACTGATAGATGTCCTCTGTACCCCAGGGACTGATAGATGTCCTCTGTGCACCAGGGACTGATAGATGTCCTCTGTGCACCATGGACTGATAGATGTCCTCTGTACCCCAGGGACTGATAGATGTCCTCTGTGCACCATGGACTGATAGATGTCCTCTGTACCCCAGGGACTGATAGATGTCCTCTGTGCCCCAGGGACTGATAGATGTCCTCTGTACCCCAGGGACTGATAGATGTCCTCTGTACCCCAGGGACTGATAGATGTCCTCTGTGCACCAGGGACTGATAGATGTCCTCTGTACCCCAGGGACTGATAGATGTCCTCTGTACCCCAGGGACTGATAGATGTCCTCTGTACCCCAGGGACTGATAGATGTCCTCTGTACCCCATGGACTGATAGATGTCCTCTGTACCCCAGGGACTGATAGATGTCCTCAGTACCCCAGGGACTGATAGATGTCCTCTGTACCCCATGGACTGATAGATGTCCTCTGTACCCCAGGGACTGATAGATGTCCTCTGTGCACCATGGACTGATAGATGTCCTCTGTACCCCAGGGACTGATAGATGTCCTCTGTACCCCAGGGACTGATAGATGTCCTCTGTACACCAGGGACTGATAGATGTCCTCTGTACCCCAGGGACTGATAGATGTCCTCTGTGCACCAGGGACTGATAGATGTCCTCTGTACACCAGGGACTGATAGATGTCCTCTGTACCCCAGGGACTGATAGATGTCCTCTGTGCACCAGGGACTGATAGATGTCCTCTGTACCCCAGGGACTGATAGATGTCCTCTGTACCCCATGGACTGATAGATGTCCTCTGTACCCCAGGGACTGATAGATGTCCTCTGTACCCCAGGGACTGATAGATGTCCTCTGTACCCCAGGGACTGATAGATGTCCTCTGTACCCCATGGACTGATAGATGTCCTCTGTGCACCAGGGACTGATAGATGTCCTCTGTACCCCAGGGACTGATAGATGTCCTCTGTACCCCAGGGACTGATAGATGTCCTCTGTACCCCAGGGACTGATAGATGTCCTCTGTACCCCATGGACTGATAGATGTCCTCTGTACCCCAGGGACTGATAGATGTCCTCAGTACCCCAGGGACTGATAGATGTCCTCTGTACCCCATGGACTGATAGATGTCCTCTGTACCCCAGGGACTGATAGATGTCCTCTGTGCACCATGGACTGATAGATGTCCTCTGTGCATCAGGGACTGATAGATGTCCTCTGTACCCCAGGGACTGATAGATGTCCTCTGTACCCCAGGGACTGATAGATGTCCTCTGTGCACCATGGATTGATAGATGTCCTCTGTGCCGTAGAGACTGATATATGTCCTCTGTGCACCAGGGACTGATAGATGTCCTCTGTGCACCATGGACTGATAGATGTCCTCTGTACCCCAGGGACTGATAGATGTCCTCTGTGCACCATGGACTGATAGATGTCCTCTGTACCCCAGGGACTGATAGATGTCCTCTGTGCCCCAGGGACTGATAGATGTCCTCTGTACCCCAGGGACTGATAGATGTCCTCAGTACCCCATGGACTGATAGATGTCCTCTGTACCCCAGGGACTGATAGATGTCCTCTGTGCACCATGGACTGATAGATGTCCTCTGTACCCCAGGGACTGATAGATGTCCTCTGTGCACCATGGACTGATAGATGTCCTCTGTACCCCAGGGACTGATAGATGTCCTCTGTGCACCATGGACTGATAGATGTCCTCTGTACCCCAGGGACTGATAGATGTCCTCTGTGCACCAGGGACTGATAGATGTCCTCTGTACCCCAGGGACTGATAGATGTCCTCTGTACCCCAGGGACTGATAGATGTCCTCTGTACCCCATGGACTGATAGATGTCCTCTGTACCCCATGGACTGATAGATGTCCTCTGTACCCCAGGGACTGATAGATGTCCTCTGTACCCCAGGGACTGATAGATGTCCTCTGTGCACCATGGACTGATAGATGTCCTCTGTACCCCAGGGACTGATAGATGTCCTCTGTACCCCATGGACTGATAGATGTCCTCTGTACCCCATGGACTGATAGATGTCCTCTGTACCCCAGGGACTGATAGATGTCCTCTGTGCACCATGGACTGATAGATGTCCTCTGTGCACCAGGGACTGATAGATGTCCTCTGTGCACCAGGGACTGATAGATGTCCTCTGTACCCCAGGGACTGATAGATGTCCTCTGTACCCCAGGGACTGATAGATGTCCTCTGTACCCCATGGACTGATAGATGTCCTCTGTACCCCATGGACTGATAGATGTCCTCTGTACCCCAGGGACTGATAGATGTCCTCTGTACCCCAGGGACTGATAGATGTCCTCTGTGCACCATGGACTGATAGATGTCCTCTGTACCCCAGGGACTGATAGATGTCCTCTGTACCCCATGGACTGATAGATGTCCTCTGTGCACCATGGACTGATAGATGTCCTCTGTACCCCATGGACTGATAGATGTCCTCTGTGCACCATGGACTGATAGATGTCCTCTGTACCCCAGGGACTGATAGATGTCCTCTGTGCACCATGGACTGATAGATGTCCTCTGTACCCCAGGGACTGATAGATGTCCTCTGTACCCCAGGGACTGATAGATGTCCTCTGTGCACCATGGACTGATAGATGTCCTCTGTACCCCAGGGACTGATAGATGTCCTCTGTGCACCATGGACTGATAGATGTCCTCTGTACCCCAGGGACTGATAGATGTCCTCTGTACACCAGGGACTGATAGATGTCCTCTGTACCCCAGGGACTGATAGATGTCCTCTGTACCCCAGGGACTGATAGATGTCCTCTGTGCACCATGGACTGATAGATGTCCTCTGTACCCCAGGGACTGATAGACGTCCTCTGTACCCCAGGGACTGATAGATGTCCTCTGTACCCCATGGACTGATAGATGTCCTCTGTACCCCATGGACTGATAGATGTCCTCTGTACCCCAGGGACTGATAGATGTCCTCTGTGCACCATGGACTGATAGATGTCCTCTGTACCCCAGGGACTGATAGATGTCCTCTGTACCCCAGGGACTGATAGATGTCCTCTGTACCCCATGGACTGATAGATGTCCTCTGTACCCCAGGGACTGATAGATGTCCTCTGTGCACCATGGACTGATAGATGTCCTCTGTACCCCAGGGACTGATAGATGTCCTCTGTACCCCAGGGACTGATAGATGTCCTCTGTACCCCAGGGACTGATAGATGTCCTCTGTACCCCAGGGACTGATAGATGTCCTCTGTACCCCAGGGACTGATAGAGTGCACTTCAGTGGGCTGGGTCCCAGGAGGATAAATATTAAAGCAAAATGTACTCAGCTATGAACTAAGATACTAACCACTGATCGTGTGCATACATACAGAGAATACATTCAAAATAAATACAAAAGTAAGAATGTGAAATAAACATATTAATATAAACATAAGAATATAACGGTTTTGTGAATTCATAAATTAAAACAAACTTCTCCACGTGACGTTACCCTACGTCATGACGCAATGGTGACGTCAGTGTGTGGGAAACTCCCGTTCGTGAACGTGATTATTAAGGTTGTTATTGTTTTAAAACATATTTGTTTATTTGTTTAATTGTTTACCGGACAACCCGCCATCTTTACTGACACTAAACACGTTAAATGATCGATAAAAAAAGCAAGCAGCTGGTATATCATCATCTTCATCTTCATTTAAAGAGACTCTTGGTGCATTATTACAAAACACACAACACTGAAATATGAATTAAAAGGCAGTGGTACCGATGTTTCCGCGGAGGGGTCTGGGAGCGCACTGAGACACGGATTTGACAGCAGCATAATGACAGAGTTGAGAGTTCCGATTTATTTTCCACCCGCGAAACAGAAACACGATCATTTCTCAACATTAGAATCCTCCTAACCTTACCGGAACCCAGAGTCCGTTAGCTAACACTTCCGCCTACATAACGGTACCGATGACTCAAACACATTTAAAGGCTTTGTTGTTAAAATAACTGTTTTTATTTTTGTTTATTTCCTCACCTATTTTCTGCGGCCTCTTCTTCCGCTGTTCCCTGGACACGTGACTACAGCGGCGACCAATCAACGCGGAGAGTGAGGCAAAAGGGGGCGTGGTAGAAATACCGTAATACTCAGAGTAGCAACGGTTTATTAAATTACTAATAACAATGATTTTATAGCGCTTTTCCTGGTGCTAAAATACGTTTTACAAGCAACTAAAGATAAATAACTCTTCTTATAATCTCTTACATGTAATAAGACCCGTTTTAATTGACTAATAATGTGTTCTGCCGCAGTTAAATGGTCCCAATCCTGACTGTGACGGTTACTGCGATATCTGAAAATAGAAACCTAACGGTCTGCTATGAGGGCCAATCAGAGCGCAGAGTGAGGTAAAGGGGGCGTTCATTTTGCCTCTGTCTGCACTCTGATTGGCCCTGTATTAATTACCGTAATACTGAAAGAAGCAGTGGGTGATTCAACCCCACATCTTAGTTTCTGATACGAGAAGAACGACTTATCTCTTTTTTATTATAGGGTAACTCTTCTTTGGCTGTAATATATATAATAATATATTGTTTTAAGAGCTAAAGGTGCCAAATTGTGCGTTCTCCTGGCTCTGAGCAGTAGCGTGGCGTGGGAAAAAAGTTAAGGGAAGCCAATAATACGTCTTTTCTTTTGGGTCGGGGTGTGGTGGTCAATGTAATAACGTAACCAGATGAGTGATTACAGCACCCGGTATCATTTTACACACATTTGTATCACACAGATGCAGGACTCACACACGCCTGCTATCTAACCGACAGGTCCGCGCGCACTCTCCAGCCCAAACTCTAATAAGCATTCATTCACAAACTAAATCAGGAGAGCTTTCACGTTTTACGTCCGATTCGCTCCAGTTTGGGCATCGGCCTGTCATCAGATTGTATCTGTTGTTGCTGCTGTAGCGGAAGTTTAGTACAATTATTTTTGATTAAAAACTCCAAATCTCCACCCTCCATAATTGCACTTGCTTCAGTTGCTTGCTACTTTCTAATGACGGTGAGAGTAGTGCAGTGAGGCTATCTATCGATTAGATTTATGATTAGAAAATGATAAAAGTAGGGTAGACATGTGGATATTATCCGGCTGAACAAAACGTGCATTCAGGGCCGTTTCTAGCTTTTTGGGGGCCCTATGCAAGATGCTGTTTGGGGGCCCTAGTTTTGACAGTTTTACAATGGGGGGGATTCCGAAGCCTTTAAGTTGATCTGTGGAAACGCATCAATCTGTTACACTTTAATAGGAAAACAGGCTAATTTCACGAAAACCAAGCAATTGAAAATTACAAAAAATGATATTAAAAAGGTAAACAATGAGGCTCCTCTATGTCAATAAATGCAAGAGATGCAGCCCAACGATGATTTGGACTGTATTACCCCAAAAACCCAAGCCACAGCTTTGCTATCATTGCAGTGTAGTCGTGTTTATATCCTACATTGGATTTGGAAGCATATAAGGCTTCACCGAACACTCACAGGAGGGGGCTCGGCTGTCTACAAATAAAGACGGCTCATTTTAATTCTCCCCAAATATATTGAGGCTGAACCTGAACTTTGAATTCTCTGCTCCCATCATAATCTTGGCGATCTTGTTAAAATTGTGAATGCAGAATTAAAAATACTATGTAACTGGTTTGCAGTTAATAAATGATCCCTTAATGTGGCCAAAACAAATTACATGTTATCCAATACAAAGTCTGAGAGTAGAAATGACTGCATGATACGGATTTGCAATACAGAGATAGAAAAAGTTGGAGCATGTACATTTTTAGGACTCATTGTTGACGAAAAACTCAATTGGAAGCACTATATAAATGATGTACAGACTAAACTGTCAAAAACAATAGGTATTTTGTATCATACTAAGAACATTCTTGAAGAAAATATACTCTTTATAACAGTCTATTTCTCCCTTACCTTTAATACTGCTCCGAAATATGAGGAAACACGTACTCAACAAATCTACAAAAAATAATAACATCCCAAAAAAAAGTATTACAAATAGTCTGTGGTGTTGGTAAATATGAACACACAACTCCCATATTTAAAAAAACTCAATCTATTAAAATGTGTTGAGATAGTACAGCTTAAAACAGTACTGATTATGCGCAACATTTTCCATAACAAAATGCCTAATAACATTCAAAAGCAGTTCCAAACCACAGCGTGAACATATGAATGTAAAAAAAGTCACTTGAAAATAAGTGTTCACAATGTTTATATGCAATTATGCATATATTATTATTATTATTATTCATTTGCCAAGTGCATGTGTACATATGTATATTTTTATTTCCAAAAAAAGATAGACCTGTCTGTCTGCACATGCTATTGACATGTGCAGAAAATGACCCTATATCTAGTTTTCGTATATACATATATATATATATATATATATGCATTTATTGTTTTCCTGCCCTAACTTTTATTTAATGTTTTTCGGATGAATATAAAAAAGAAAAATATTAAAAAAAAAAAAAAAATACTTTCAGCTTGGGGGCCCCCTAGTGACCGCGGGGGCCCTATGCCCCCGCATAGTCCGCATATAAGAGGAAACGGCCCTGCGTGCATTTATCTAACAGGTTCGTTTTCCACTGACCTTATTTCCAGCTATTTTCCTAAATCCTCTGGAGAAATCCCGTTGCTTTCTGTCGAGGGAAACCGAGCTGAGCTTACTTCCGGGTTTTAGGACATGTCACTGCAACACTAAGTTGATGCGATTTGATTGGATTGTGAGGCTTGGCATGGCCCTGACCAGAGCTATTTAATAGAAGAGTTACGACACCGGAAGTCCAAAAACGGTTATCGTCACGTGGTTCATGTAGACGAGGGATCGTTCCCCGGAAGTTCATGGCGGGCGATGTGAATGCATTGATAACAGGAGATAGAACTACGATGTTTGGTAATTATTAGTGAATAAAGGTTTTGATTTGCAATATTTATACAACAAATCGATATGTGTTTGTATTTACATCAATATGTTTTAAAAAATAAAATCGAATTTGCTAATATTAAGTGATAATATTAGGATTAGTGTGAACAACTAGTTTACATGTTACTAACAGTGCCTTGGTTAAAGAGCCTGTTGCTGTTTATTTATAGCTTTGAATTCTTTCAACCCAATATTATCTTCTTAAACTTGTATGGTAGTCAGGAGCATCACTTTCTAATGTGTATTGATACATTTAGAGAGGGGATCTAAAGTCATGCTTTAAAATTCAGATTGGATTCATTTCTACCATTTTCTTAAATCCATGGTAGTTTCAGTAATCCCCTGGTAACTGAGGACACAAGTTATCTAAATGACTAATGTCGTCTTTATGGCTTTCAGAAAGGACAGGAGACCGACAGGATATGATGATGATGATGATGTTAAATGTGTTGCTTTAGGAACATCCATTGCAAATACATGGAATTCAATAAACATAGAAGAGCATATCATGCAGTTTGTCGGTGCCTTTTCCTCCGTGTTGTCCTGGTGTGCTGTGCTGCCTCCTCGTCGCCACCATGGTTTGCTGTGCTGCCTCCTAGTCGCCACCATGGTGTGCTGTGCTGCCTCCTAGTCTCCACCATGGTTTGCTGTGCTGCCTCCTAGTTGCCACCATGGTTTGCTGTGCTGCCTCCTAGTTGCCACCATGGTTTGCTGTGCTGCCTCCTAGTCTCCACCATGGTGTGCTGTGCTGCCTCCTAGTTGCCACCATGGTTTGCTGTGCTGCCTGGGGATGCTCACATCGCTCCGAGAAAGGAGTACGAATGTACGGCTTCCCCACTGACACAGAGCGGAGGAAAAAATGGCTGGCTCAAGTCAGCAGGAGCAATTTCACGACCAACAGCAACAAAATATGTGATTTATATACAAACACTGCATTTGCACTTTTTCACAAAACGAAAACCACACCATTGGGAAAGCTTGATGTTTTGTTTAATACAAAAAAACAGGGAAAGGCTTGAAAAACACAGAGTTGAGACTCAGGGTGCAGGGTGAGGGTCTCAGGGTGCAGGGTGAGGGTCTCAGGGTGCAGGGTGAGGGTCTCAGTGCAGGGTGAGGGTCTCAGTGCAGGGTGAGGGTCTCAGTGCAGGGTGAGGGTCTCAGGGTGCAGGGTCTCAGGGTGCAGGGTGAGGGTCTCAGTGCAGGGTGAGGGTCTCAGGGTGCAGGGTGAGGGTCTCAGGGTGCAGGGTGAGGGTCTCAGTGCAGGGTGAGGGTCTCAGTGCAGGGTGAGGGTCTCAGTGCAGGTATTCAGGCTCCATTGAACCCCCTCTGGTTCTTGTGCTGAGAGAGGGAGCAACAGACAGGAGAAAGGGTTACACACACAGCACACCTATTGCTTTGGGGAGATAACGTGTTTACTTATATAAAACAGTAGTATTAAACTTACCTTGTGTTTTCACTCTCACTTAAGTCCCGCTCCCTTTGCCATCAATCCAGAATCAGCTGGGCTGCAACATTATACAGACAGGTAATAATCAACAGAATCACAAGGACACAATATGGCTCTGCTAAAAACACTCACTCTTACACGCACCAAAGTTATATTTATCTAATATTTAACTCCCTCCACCCCCGCATACAATCCCGTTTAGAAGCCCCTCTTCTCTAATTCAACATGTTGGACGAAATGACATAGAGAGAACGGAATTTACAATTAAAAGGCTGTTCAACGTGTGTTGCTAACTTGCTTCGGTATGCTAGCTTAATCTGTTATCTGTAAACGTTCCTTAAATCTACTAATTTAGGGATAATCCACTGACATCCTTTAATACACATGTTCATTTGAATCAGATGTACTGATAATATCCGCAATATACATCTTTAAACTTCTTACCTTTAAAAGTCCGTCACGAACGGTGTATTATGCAGCAACTCCACAGCTCTGCCAGCCTTGGCGCTAACTTCCGGGGAACGATTGAGAGGCTCCACGATCCGCCATTGCTGTAAAAAAGTGGTCCATTGGAGTGAACGGAGATGTCGTAACTCTTCTATTAAATGGCTCTGGCCCTGACTAATCACAGGTTGGCAGGGGGCATGACGTGAGCCTTGTCTGATTGGTCAATCCCTCCATTTTTTTCACCAAGGGAAGCCAGTTTCTGCTGGCCTTCTCTCGCATCAGAGAGTGCAATCTACTGTTCCACCATAACATGTAGAGGGGCGCTGTTTCACTCTTTGTAAAATACTCAATGAGAATGGGGGAGAGACGGGCCGGCAGCAACACACAGCACAGAATTACCGAAACTAAACGAAGTGTTTTTATTTCTTTATTAAAATTATAACTACAACCCGAAAAAACAGAGGAAGCCGGGCTTCCCTCGGCCTCCGGGAGAAAACACCACTGGCTCTGAGGGGTGCTACGGGAGCTGCAAACACACCCGTTTTTCTACAGGTGAGACAGGACAGGTTATATGAGTTATGTTTCAGTGACTGTATAGATATGGGTCTGTTATCTATATGATGATGCGTAATGGTTACTCTATGGAGGCCCTGGTGTGCCATAAAGATGAATAATGACACAGACTCGTTTTTAAAAGTTCACTCACTTTATATTTAACAAAAGAAAAAGAGTCAGCGTTTGATACAGAAGGCTGCATGAAACATCGCCGTATAAAAACGTACAGTCAGTGGAAATTAAACGTAAAAAGCACCATGAGAGCAAAAAAAATAAACAACAACAACTTCTGTTTTCATGTCCGAGCTCCTCCGATAAAACAAAAGTGCTTCTTAGACAAAAAAATGATCAAACTTTTTACATTTTCCTACTTTCTTTGACCTTTTTTAACAACGTCCGTCTCGACAATACGAGACGTCCAAAGCTAGCCCGAACTCGGAGAAGGAGAAAACGGTTTTAGTGTTTTTTTCTATTCATTTAAAGGTTAGCGTTTTAATGTAAATATTATAAAAGGCTGGGTATCAAAACAAAAGAATGGTATTTGAAGTCGTCTTCGATAAAAAAATGTAACAAATAAAAGGGAAAAAATGCAAACATTTTAACAATAAAATCACAAATTGACGACTTTCTTTCCACATGAATTTGACCACTTTAATTGCCAGAGAAGATCCTTATTGTTCTTCTTTAATTTAAGTTTGTCTTGTATTAACATGTTCGTAATAAGTGTTCAGATTTAATAAAAAAATATATATATCAAACGTACAGAGAAAAAAATAAAAAGTCGATACCCATCCCTTTAAAGATCAGAAATTATCGTTTTAAACGTTCCCATTTCCCACCTTTAGTTTAAAAATCTTTATTTCTCGTTAATTCGTTACATTTCTCCGTTTCCCCGAGTCGGCCATCTTGGTTTTGATTCGCTCTAAACCAATCAAAAACGTCCTTTTATCAACTTTTACTGTGAGGTTTGAACCAGAAACTAAGATAAGATCCTGTAAAGTGCAGAAGTCAGAGGATGAGAACGTCTCCAGAACTAAATGTGTTTCAGTTTGATGTAAGAAGGTACCGTACGCCCACAGCTCATCTTCAGAGACGCCTTCTGATCAATTAGTGTCAAAAGACGTAACTCTACGGCGGCAGTTATGAAGCAAACATTCGTAGCTACGTAATTTGGGCATTTTTCAAACCCTAGACGACATGTTTCTGCCAAGTTAAAAAAGAAAAACGCAAAAATGTGCTTTCGAATGAAAAGCTTTTGCACCAAATATCTTAAAAATGGCCTAAAATTATTCCCTTTTTAATATTAAATACTAAGAATGAAGAGCTGGGACTCGAAAGTGAGTATTTATATAGATATGTAGTTCTTGTTTCATGTGAATGACCAAAAGGAGTTAAAACTAAATTCAGTTTTGATAATTTTTTCCCCCAAAAATCTACAAAACAAACGAAATTAGTTTTTCAAAATATTAAACTTGTTTTTGTTTCGTAGATTTGTTATTTGCGACACGCGGCTCGAAACATCAACACTTAACGTCATCACACAGTTAATTTCATATAAAATGTTCACACAATGTAATCCTCTAAGATTAAGTATTTTTAGAAATGCACTTAAAATTGGGGGAAAATGTACTGAAAAAACTCAATTAAAAGTGTCTCGTGAAGACTGAAGATGATGATGATGATGATGATGATGATGATGAAACATTGAGATTGTCAGATTCATGCTGGTGTTATTTTTTAAAACTAAAAACATCTCGACGATTAAACTCTCCAAAAATATATTTCTGGTCGTCACGAGAAGCCGATTCACGCAAAGCAAAGATACGACAGTTAACGATTGATCCTCCCGTGGTCCCAACGTCTGCCTCCGTCAAAGATCAAAGATATTATTTTGGCACAGAAACCTGGATATGTTCTGAGATTGTCGCCGAACGTTTGGAGTGAGACTCTGTAGAAAAATATAATGAGGCAATATAAAAAACGACGGAATGAAAAGTACTGCGATGGATAGATTTACAATGATTTCTCTATATAGCTTATAAATACGATATCTACACAATATGTGGTACAAAAATACTATATAGCATTTAGTGGGCACTGGATTTCCTCTGTGTGTGTGTGTGTGTGTGTTTATAACGTACAAAACAAATACAAATAAAAATGGGACTGTCAGGCACAAGGTCGTGTTCACGGGGAAACAGGAAAGGGTACGCACTCGTGGAGTAACACGTACGTTTTGGTATTTAATCCCGTCTGAACTTCATGCTGATTGGAGGAGTCATGTGACGTCTGATTTTGAACATTTAGCGTCTTTGTTTTTAAGTGTTCGTACGGAGGCCCTTTAGTGAACAAAACATTAATAATAATTACTGCGCCAATTGATTTTCTTTACATTTAGCAGGAGCTTTGTTCCTCCGAACCCGTTCTGGAATTCATTCAAGAGCAACAAGTGATTTCTCCACAAAAACGAGTCGATTGTCTTCTTTGAGTTTTGTCCCCTCAGGGCCTCCGTAGGTTACATCTCGTTAGTGTTACTGCTTCCTGATTGATCACATGACTGTTTCTTCTGGTGATTTTTGACATCAGATCACCTGTCTGTCTGTCACCTGTCAGTCACCTGTCTGTCTGTCAGTCACCTGTCTGTCTGTCTCTCACCTGTCTGTCTGTCTCTCACCTGTCTGTCTGTCTGTCTGTCTGTCTGTCAGTCAGTCACCTGTCTGTCTGTCAGTCACCTGTCTGTCTGTCTGTCTGTCTGTCTGTCTCTCACCTGTCTGTCTGTCACCTGTCAGTCACCTGTCTGTCTGTCAGTCACCTGTCAGTCACCTGTCTGTCTGTCTGTCACCTGTCTGTCTGTCTGTCTCTCACCTCTCTGTCTGTCTGTCTGTCTGTCTGTCTGTCTGTCACCTGTCAGTCACCTGTCTGTCTGTCTCTCACCTGTCTGTCTGTCTGTCTGTCTGTCTGTCAGTCAGTCACCTGTCTGTCTGTCTGTCTGTCTGTCAGTCAGTCACCTGTCTGTCTGTCAGTCACCTGTCTGTCTGTCTGTCTGTCTGTCTGTCTGTCAGTCAGTCACCTGTCTCTCACCTGTCTGTCTGTCACCTGTCTGTCTGTCTGTCACCTGTCTGTCTGTCTGTCTCTCACCTGTCTGTCTGTCTGTCTGTCTGTCTCTCACCTGTCTGTCTGTCTGTCTGTCTGTCTGTCAGTCAGTCACCTGTCTCTCACCTGTCTGTCTGTCACCTGTCTGTCTGTCTGTCACCTGTCTGTCTGTCTGTCTGTCTCTCACCTGTCTGTCTGTCTGTCTGTCTGTCTCTCACCTGTCTGTCTGTCTGTCTGTCTGTCTGTCTGTCACCTGTCTGTCTGTCACCTGTCTGTCTGTCACCTGTCTGTCTGTCACCTGTCTGTCTGTCACCTGTCTGTCTGTCACCTGTCTCTCACCTGTCTGTCTGTAACCTGTCTGTCAGTCACCTGTCTGTCTGTAACCTGTCTGTCTGTCACCTGTCTGTCTGTCACCTGTCTGTCAGTCACCTGTCTGTCAGTCACCTGTCTGTCAGTCACCTGTCTGTCAGTCACCTGTCTCTCACCTGTCTGTCTGTCACCTGTCTCTCACCTGTCTGTCAGTCACCTGTCTGTCTGTCTGTCTCTCACCTGTCTGTCTGTCACCTGTCTCTCACCTGTCTGTCAGTCACCTGTCTGTCTGTCACCTGTCTGTCTGTCTGTCTCTCACCTGCCTGTCTGTCACCTGTCAGTCACCTGTCAGTCACCTGTCTGTCACCTGTCTGTCAGTCACCTGTCTCTCACCTGTCTGTCTGCCTGTCTGTCACCTGTCAGTCACCTGTCAGTCACCTGTCTCTCACCTGTCTGTCAGTCACCTGTCAGTCACCTGTCAGTCACCTGTCTGTCTGTCTGTCACCTGTCTCTCACCTGTCTGTCAGTCACCTGTCAGTCACCTGTCTGTCACCTGTCTGTCAGTCACCTGTCTCTCACCTGTCTGTCTGTCACCTGTCAGTCACCTGTCTGTCAGTCACCTGTCTCTCACCTGTCTGTCAGTCACATGTCTCTCAGTCACCTGTCTCTCAGTCACCTGTCTGTCTGTCTGTCACATGTCTCTCACCTGTCTGTCTGTCTGTCTGTCTGTCTCTCACCTGTCTGTCAGTCACCTGTCTCTCACCTGTCTGTCAGTCACATGTCTCTCACCTGTCTGTCTGTCACCTGTCTGTCTGTCTGTCTCTCACCTGTCTGTCACCTGTCTCTCAGTCACCTGTCTCTCAGTCACCTGTCTGTCTGTCTGTCACATGTCTCTCACCTGTCTGTCTCTCACCTGTCTGTCAGTCACCTGTCTGTCTGTCTGTCTGTCTGTCTCTCACCTGTCTGTCACCTGTCTCTCAGTCACCTGTCTGTCTGTCTGTCACATGTCTCTCACCTGTCTGTCAGTCACCTGTCTGTCTCTCACCTGTCTGTCAGTCACCTGTCTGTCTGTCTGTCTGTCTGTCTCTCACCTGTCTGTCACCTGTCTCTCAGTCACCTGTCTGTCTGTCTGTCACATGTCTCTCACATGTCTCTCACCTGTCTGTCAGTCACCTGTCTGTCACCTGTCTGTCTGTCAGTCACATGTCAGTCACCTGTCTGTCTGTCAGTCACATGTCAGTCACCTGTCTGTCTGTCAGTCACATGTCTCTCACCTGTCTCTCAGTCACCTGTCTGTCCTTCTGCCTGTCTCTCTCCCTCTTTAAGGCGTAATGTATATTCGTGACGATTTGAATAATAAAACCTTTTTTTGTCTTTTAAAAATGTTTTTTTACAAAGTGTCTGAATACAAAGCTCTCAGTTCGTCAGCGACTGTATATAAGAAAATATATAAATATGTAACTTTTTTCTCTTTTCAATGTACAAATGCTCCTCTCGTCGCCTGCAGCCTCATATTATGAACAATTGATATTTACAGGGTAGGGAGGGGGGGAAGAGGTGCATTGTGGGATCAGGATGAGTGTGTGCATGGCGAGGGGGGGAGGGGGGGAAGAGGTGCATTGTGGGATCAGGATGAGTGTGTGCATGGCGAGGGGGGGAGGGGGGGAAGAGGTGCATTGTGGGATCAGGATGAGTGTGTGCATGGCGAGGGGGGAGGGGGGGAAGAGGTGCATTGTGGGATCAGGATGAGTGTGTGCATGGCGAGGGGGGAGGGGGGGAAGAGGTGCATTGTGGGATCAGGATGAGTGTGTGCATGGCGAGGGGGGGAGGGGGGGAAGAGGTGCATTGTGGGATCAGGATGAGTGTGTGCATGGCGAGGGGGGAGGGGGGGAAGAGGTGCATTGTGGGATCAGGATGAGTGTGTGAATGGCGAGGGGGGAGGGGGGGAAGAGGTGCATTGTGGGATCAGGATGAGTGTGTGCATGGCGAGGGGGGGGGGGGGGGAAGAGGTGCATTGTGGGATCAGGATGAGTGTGTGCATGGCGAGGGGGGAGGGGGGGAAGAGGTGCATTGTGGGATCAGGATGAGTGTGTGCATGGCGAGGGGGGGAGGGGGGGGAAGAGGTGCATTGTGGGATCAGGATGAGTGTGTGCATGGCGAGGGGGGGAGGGGGGGAAGAGGTGCATTGTGGGATCAGGATGAGTGTGTGCATGGCGAGGGGGGGAGGGGGGGAAGAGGTGCATTTTCTCTATTTGTTCCCGCTTCTTTTTGTCGCCCTGGTTCCCGTCGCACCCGGCACTGACTTCGAGTGACCGGTTAATAACGGTCCGTCTCATCTCGTCCCGGCGGGCTCTCCCTCTTTAAGGCGTAACGTATATTAAGGTGGATTCTTTTAATAATAAAACCTTTTTTTGTGCTATTTACAGTAAAAACAGGTGCATTGTGGGTTGTTTTTCAGGACGAGTGTGTGCAGGGGAAGAGGTGCATTGTGGGATCAGGAAGAGTCTGTGCATGGCGAGGGGGGGGGTGGGTACAGGTGGTTGTAGCTCCTCTCAGTGAAGGGGGAGGGGGGGCAGCTGTCCTCCGCAGACAGGTACTGGCTGCGGGGGGTGGGCGGGGGGGGGGAGGGGCTCCGAGTCGTAGTTCAGGTCGCTGCCGTAGCCTTTAGCTCCTCCTACGCTAGCTCCCCCGTTAGCGTGTAGCATCGGGGGCCGGCGGGCGGGGGTGCAGTCGCTGTCGCAGACGTCCGTGCTGCAGGGGGTCGTCGGGGGGGCGAAGTGACGGTAGGAGTAGGGTCTGTAGCTGGGAGAGGAGACACGTTGTTATGACAGACTAATGATAGCAGAACATCAATGGAAGAATTATAATAATATAAACAACAATAATAATTTAAAACATTCCTCCAAATGTTTGTTTATTTCTATTTTCACAAACTACGTACAACTGAGATCTCAAATATAAGAGTTTAAATCCCAGAGTGTGTATACTGTATATACTGTATTTACTGTGTATACTGTGTACACTGTGTATACTGTATTTACTGTGTATACTGTATATACTGTGTACACTGTGTACACTGTATTTACTGTGTATACTGTATATACTGTGTACACTGTGTACACTGTGTATACTGTATTTACTGTGTATACTGTGTATACTGTGTTTACTGTATTTACTGTGTACACTGTGTATACTGTATATACTGTATTTACTGTGTATACTGTGTACACTGTGTACACTGTATTTACTGTGTATACTGTATTTACTGTGTATACTGTGTACACTGTGTACACTGTGTACACTGTATTTACTGTGTACACTGTGTACACTGTGTATACTGTGTACACTGTGTACACTGTATTTACTGTGTACACTGTGTACACTGTGTATACTGTGTACACTGTGTACACTGTATTTACTGTGTACACTGTGTACACAGTAAATACAGTGTACACAGTGTACACAGTGTACACTGTGTACACTGTGTACACTGTTTGTATCCAGGCGGGCTGTGGTCACCTGTAGGAGCGGTGTGTGGAGGGGCTGTTGGAGGAATACCCAAACTCCATGGTGTACTGCGAGCGGACCGTAGCTGGAGAGGGGGGAGGGTTCAGGATCTGAAACACACACATACACAAATATAAATATCTACACGTCATTATATCTAAACATAGTGAATATATATATATGCGAGTTAACCCTCTCCTGAAGAAACCCACTCTCAACCCGTCTGACGTTATAAACCACAGGCCTGTCTCTCTCCTCCCGTTCCTGTCTTTAGACACCTCTCCTGCTCTCTCCATCAGAACCACCTTCTGGATCCGCTCCAGTCTGGTTTCAAGGCAGGTCACTCCACAGAAACTGGCCTCCTTGCTGTCACTGAGGAACTGCACACTAAGCAGCCTCCCTCTCCTCTGTCCTCATCCTGTTGGACCTGTCTGCTGCATTCCACACGGTGAACCATCAGATCCTCCTTCACTCTCCAAGAACTTGGAGTTTCAGGCTCTGCACTTTCCCTCCTCACCTCATTCCTCAAAGACCGCACCTACAGGGTTACTTGGAGAGGGTCCGAGTCCGACCCTTGTCAATTAACTACAGGGGTCCCTCAGGGCTCTGTTCTCGGTCCCCTCGTCTTCTCCTTGTACACAAACGCGCTCGGATCTGTCATTAGCCCGCATGGTTTTTCATCCCACTGCTACGCTGACGACACCCAATGAATCCTTCCTGAATGTTCCCACCCCGCTCCTCCGCTCCCTCCACTGGCTTCCGGTAACTGCTAGAATCCACTTCCAGACCCTGGTGCTTGCGTACCATGCTGCGAATGGATCTGGCCCTTCCTGCATCCAGGACATGGTTAAACCGTGCACCCCAGCACGTGCACTCCGCTCTGCATCAGCCAGACGACTCGCTGCACCCTCGCTGCGAGGGGGACCCAAGTTCCCATCAGCAGGAACACGTGGGTTTGCTGTCCTGGCTCCAAGATGGTGGAACGAGCTCCCACTTGACATCAGGACAGCAGAAAGCTCACACACCTTCCAGACTGAGACTCATCTCCTTCGACTCCACCTCGAGGATAGAACTGCTAACAAAGCACTTATATACTAACAAAGGACTGGCTCCTCTAAAGCCAGTTGAGTAGCACTTGAAATACTTGTCTCTATGAAGCCTGATGTACTTTATGATTCTGTTTTCTTCAAGCTTGTGTCGTCCTGGTCGAACGCACTTATTCTAAGTCGCTCTGGATAAAAGCCTCGGCTAAATGCGATGTGATGTAATGTGCCGTCTCACCGGGGGGAAGTAGGTCCCCTTGGTGCTGGAGGAGCTGCTGGACGAGGCTCCGGTGACGTGAGCTCGGTCGTACGGAGGACCTCCTCCCATTATACTGAGAGAGCCAATCACTGACTTCCCTCTGGACATACCTGAGAGAGAGAGAGAGGTGAGTGAGACAACAGAAGTATACAAGTTCACTTGAGAGAGAGAGAGAGAG